>NC_092228.1:44926152-44928652 GCF_036320965.1 Panulirus ornatus
CTTCCACACCCAACCCTTCCACACACCAACCCTCCACACCCAACCCTCCACACCCAACCCTCCAACCACCCTTCCACACCCAACCTTCCACACCCCACCCTCCACACCCAACCCTTCCACACCCAACCCTTCCCCACCCACCCTCCACACCCAACCCTTCCACACCCAACCCTTCCACACCCAACCCTTCCACACCCAACCCTTCCACACCCAACCCTTCCACACCCAACCCTTCCACACCCAACCCTTCCACACCCAACCCTTCCACACCCCACCCTTCCACACCCAACCCTTCCACACCCAACCCTTCCACACCCCACCCTTCCACACCCCACCCTTCCCACACCAACCCTTCCACACCCAACCCTTCCACACCCAACCCTTCCACACCCACCCTTCCACACCCAACCCTTCCACACCCAACCCTTCCACACCCAACCCTTCCACACCCAACCCTTCCACACCCAACCCTTCCACACCCAACCCTTCCACACCCAACCCTTCCACACCCAACCCTTCCACACCCAACCCTTCACACCCAACCCTTCCACACCCAACCCTTCCACACCCAACCCTTCCACACCCAACCCTTCCACACCCAACCCTTCCACACCCAACCCTTCCCACACCCAACCCTTCCACACCCAACCCTTCCACACCCAACCCTTCCACACCTAACCCTTCAACACCCAGCCCTTCCACACCCAAACCTTCCACACCCAACCCTTCCACACCCCACCCTTCCCACACCCAACCCTTCCACACCCAACCCTTCCACACCCAAACCTTCCACACCCAACCCTTCCACACCCCACCCTTCCCACACCCAACCCTTCAACACCCAACCCTTCCACACCCACCCTTCCACACCCAACCCTTCTACACCCAACCCTTCCACACCCACCCTTCAACACCCAACCCTTCCACACCCCACCCTTCCACACCCAACCCTTCCACACCCCACCCTTCCACACCCCACCCTTCCACACCCAACCCTTCCACACCCCACCCTTCCACACCCAACCCTTCCACACCCACCCTTCAACACCCAACCCTTCCACACCCCACCCTTCCACACCCAACCCTTCCACACCCAACCCTTCCACATCCAACCCTTCCCACACCCCACCCTTCCCACACCCAACCCTTCCCACACACCCGTTCCATTGACCACTATTCCTATTCCGTTGAGACCTCCACATCACTGGGATAATCTCAACTGATCCCGTAGCCTATTAGGGCATTTGGGGCAATAACTTCGCCCCCATCCCACCGCTAAGGTCGGTCCGCCCCACAGTGGAGGCAGGGAAACCCGGTCCTTAAGGTGGAGCGTCTTGTGGTAATTCGTCCCTGTGTCTTAAGCAACGGCCGAGAAATTTGAGCTCAATAACACGAGCTCTGTAGAGCTCACAGTTGCTCTGGTACATGTGGGAGAGAGGGTGAGAGAGAGAGAGAGAGAGAGAGAGAGAGAGAGAGAGAGAGAGAGAGAGAGAGAGAGAGAGAGAGAGAGAGAGAGAGAGAGGGGGTAATGGTAATGTCTTCTTTCTTCTTTTTTTTTTCATTTCAAGTCGGGGTTTTTTTTTTGTTTCTTTTTTTTGAGATTCATATTTTCAATTAAACTGGAGTTTAGTATTTACATTTGCTTTCTCCTTTGTTCTTGCCTAATTAAATTCCCTGTTTGGGCGTTTTAATGTTTACCACACACTCACCGACACACACACACACACACACACACACACACACACACACACACACACACACACACACACACTCGCCATCTCTCACCAACACGGATTCAGGGAAAGGGTGTAGTGCAAAAACAAGTCTCTTACATTTCTACGTGAGAGAGAGAGAGAGAGAGAGAGAGAGAGAGAGAGAGAGAGAGAGAGAGAGAGAGAGAGAGAGAGAGAGAGAGAGAGAGAGAGATGGCTTCGTTCTGGACAAAAAAAGAGAAGGCTGGGTGGATTGTCTGCCATCTGGACTGTCAGAAAGCATTTGACACTGCCCCACAGAGGAGGCTGATTAAGCGGAATTAAGGTAGGAATAAGAGGGATGACATCTCCAACGGACAGATGAACTTAATGGAAAGGCAAGAATGGACGCATGTCAAGGGAGGCCCCTCCCCGAACCATAATGTTCCTCTTGATCTATGTAAAATACCTTGCAGGATGGATTTATGTCTGAATGTGTTTGCAGATGATGCCAAGATCATATGGGAGTTAGGGGATCTGGACAGACCCTAGGGTTGTGATGACTAGCAGAGGTTTCAGAACCAAGAGAGTACGTAGCAGTAAGGATAGGGCGATATCAAGAAAGGGTGGGTGGGGCGCCCTGGTAAGGAGTGGGATACAGAAAGTCTATCCACAAGGGGAACTGGGATTCGACGCGTGCATGGCATTTCGCCGTCACCTCACCTCGGGAGAACTGTGAAGGAGATCTAGTTCGTCCGCAGGGCAGAAATACTGGGATCGCGTTCGGGTATAAGGATGTGAAAATGTTT
>NC_092228.1:44933652-44938652 GCF_036320965.1 Panulirus ornatus
TAAGTACCGGTACTACGCCCTAATACACGGTAAAGACGCCCTAAGTAACGACGGTACGACGCCCCCAATTACGACATTACGACGCCCTAAGTACGACGGTACGAAGCCCCCAAGTAAGACGGTACTACGCCCAAATACACGGAACCCACGCCCTTAGAAAGGGCGGTACGACGCCCTAAGTACGGGCGGTACGACCCCCCTAAGTACGGGCGGTACACGTCCTAAGTACGACGGTAGACCCCAAGTAGGGCGGTTAAAACACCCTAAGTACGACGGTACTACCCCTAAGTACACGGTACACCCCCTAATTTCGACGGTACACGCCTAAACGGGAACCGGGAACGACCCCTAAGTACACGTACAACGCCCCAAAACGAAAGGGACGACGCCTAAGTACGACGGTACGACGCCCTAAGTACGACGGTACGACGCCCTAATACACGGGACAAAACCCCCCAAGTACGACGTACGACGCCCAAGTACACGAACGAAAGCCCAAAATACGAGGGACGCCCCTAAGTACGACGGTACGACCCCAAGTACGACGGAACGACACCCTAAGTACGACGAACCCACGCACTTAATACGACGGTTTCGACCCCCTAAGTACGACGGTACAACGTCCTAATAGACGGTTTCGACGGGCCCCAAGTACTACGGAACACGCCCTAAGTACGACGGGACGACGCCCTAATTACCAGTACGACGCCCTAATTACGACGGGACGACACCCTAAATACGACGGAAACGACGCACAAGTACGACGTGCGACGCCCAAGTAGACGGTACACCCCTAAGTACGGGCGGTACACCGCCCAAAAAAACGACGGTGCAACGCCCAAAGTACGACGGTAACGACGCCCTAATAGACGGTACGACGCCCAAAGTACGAGGTACGACGCCCTAAGTTCGACCGGTACGACGCCCTAATACTTAGCGGAACTAAAGCCCCTAAAATACGACGCAAAAGTAAGTAAAAAAATGGACGCGTCAGTCCCCCCTGAAACTCCACAGCCGTAAACCCTCGCTGGAGGGGCCCCCACGTAAACCCTCGCTGGAGGACCCCCACCCTACATCCGGAGGACCCCCACGTACCATTACTGGAGGGACCCCCACGTACCATCACTGGAGGACCCCCACGTACCATCACTGGAGGACCTTCCCTTCACCACACAGCAAAACAGACCTCCTTCTCTGGCAGGGGCCCGTGGGCGTGCGTTTTGGGGTGCGTTTGTGTTGTGTGTGTGTGTGTGTGTGTGTGTGTTGTGTGTGTGTGTGTGGTGTTGTGGGGTGGGGGGGAGGGAGTTTTTCAGGACCCAAACATCATCCAGGGCACAAAAATATATTCCGCGGGCCACCTTTGTTACGTGGAAAAAAGAGAAAGGGGAAAAAAAAAAAAAAAGAGAGAGAGAAAAGAGGAGAGAGAGGGGAGAGAAGAGAAAAGAGAGAGAAGAAAGGAAATTTGGGCACCAAATCCCCCTTTTTTTTACAACACGAACCTATTCTGTTGTTGCTTCCGACGTCTAGACCATCAATAAAGAGAAGATTTTTTTTTCTTCCCCCTCTCTCTCTCTTTTCTCTCTCCCGCCACATCCTCTCTCTCTCTCTCTCGTAAGTTGTGGTAACCAATGATTTTAAAATTTTTTTCTCCTTTTTTTCCCCTCAAAGCGTATTTGGGGGTGTTTTGGTGTGTGTTTGTGTGTTTGGTGGATGTGTAGTGTGTTTGTGTGTGTGTAGTGTGTTTGTGTGGTGTGGGGGTGTGTGTGTGTGTGTGTGTGTTGGGGGGGGGGGGTGTGTGTGTTGTGTGTGTGTGTGTGGTGAGGGGTGTTTGTTGTGTGGGGTTTTGAGTGTGTGTGTGTGGGGTGTGTGTGTGTGGGGTGTGGTGTGGGGTGTGTGTGTTTTGTGTGTGTGTGTGTGTTTGTGTGGTGTGGTGAGTGTGTGTGTGTTGTGTGTAGAGGGAGGGTTTAGGGAAAAGTATAAAGGAAAAGATGTATCCCCTGAGCACGACCCGGGACGACCCCTTTAGCACGACGGGAGGGCCCTGAGCACGACGGGACGACCCCCCCCTTTTTTTTTTAGGGGACGACGGGACGACCCTTGAGCACGACGTACGACCCCTTAACACGACGGTGAACCCTTGAACACGACGTTTCGACCCTTGACACGACGTACGACCCTTGAGCACAACGATACCACCTTTAAAACGACGGTAAGACCCTTGAACACGACTAGACCTGAACACACGGTGGGGCCCTTGAGCAACGTACGAAAACCCCTTTATCACGACGGTACGAACCCCCCCTTTAAACCCCGACGGGGACGACACGTTGAGCAACGGTAAAGGGACCCTTGAACGACGGCATTAAACCCTTTAAATACGACGGTGCGACCCTTGAGCACGAGGGGGAAAGGGACCCTTGGGGACGACCGTCCATTTCAAAATCCCCCCACCTCGCACTAAAAAAATCCACGTTCGCCCCAAAAAAAAAAAATCGCACCGCACACTGAAAAAACGCACCGCCCAAACCTGAAAAATCGCCCCCGTCGCCCGAAAAATCGCACCGTCCCCGGCTAAAAAAATCGAAACCGTCGACGAAAAAATCCACGGGGCACTAAAAAAAACCACGTCGCACAAAAAAAATTCGCCCCGTCCCCATAAAAAAAACGAAACCCCGTCGCACTCAAAAAATCGCCCCCGTCGTGCTCAAAAAATCGCACCTCGACGAAAAATGGGCACCGTCGCACTCAAAAAAATCGAAACCGTCCGACCAAAAAAAAAAAATCGCACCGCCCGTGCTAAAAAAAAATCCCCCCACTGTCCACCCCAAATCGCACCGTCGCCCCTCCAAAAAATCGCCCGCGAAACTAAAAAAAAAAAAAAAAATCGCACGCCCGCCCCAAAAAAATTCGCACCGTGGGGCACTCAAAAATCGCCCCCCGCCACTAAAAAATTCGCCCCCCGTCGCATTCAAAAATCGCACGTCGCACTGAAAAATCACACCGTCGCACAAAAAAAAATCGCCCCGGGTCGCACCAAAAAATCGCACCGTCGCGCTAAAAAAAATCGCCCCCCGGTCCCCAACTAAAAAAAATCGCCCGTCGTTTTCCCAAAAAATCGAAACCCGGGCGCACTCAAAAAATGGGCACCGGTCGAAACTCAAAAAAAAATCGCACGTCGCGCTCAAAAATTTCCAACCGTCCCCACTCAAAAAATCGCACCGCGCACTCAAAAAATCGCACCCCCCCGACTAAAAAAACCACCGTCGCGCTCAAAAAATCCACCGCGCCCCTCAAAAATCGCAACGCGCACGAAAAATCGCACCCGTCGCACCCCAAAAAATCGCACCGCGCACCCCAAAACATTCGCAACCGTACACTCTAAATCGCACGTCGCACTCAAAAATCGAAAACCGTCGCACTCAAAAAATCGCACCGTAGCACTCTTAAATCGCACCGTCGCACTCAAAAAATCGCACCGTCGCACTCAAAAAATCGCACCGTCGCACTCAAAAAATCGCACCGTCGCACTCAAAAAATCGCACCGTCGCACTCAAAGAATCGCACCGTCGCGCTCAAAAATCGCACCGTCGCGCTCAAAAATCGCACCGTCGCATTCAAAAAATCGCACCGTCGCATTCAAAAAATCGCACCGTCGCACTCAAAAAATCGCACCGTCGCGCTCAAGGGGTTAAATAATCGCATTTATCCGCCAATATAAAAAAAAAAAAACGCGTTGACAGACAGCTCAAATGTTTTCACAATTTTTCGTCCGGTCGCCACAATAGAGGCAGACACCTTTTTTTTTCGTCCAACTGTTAGGTGAAATACCACATTTAAATAAGGCCTTTTTTTTTTAGAAAAAAAAATAAAAGGCCTTCTTTGTATTATCTGTTATACAGTATCTCGTTTTTTTTTTTTTTCACCCCCCCCCCTCAACCACTGAGTCCTCTCGTGAATGACAATTAAAGAAATTAAAAATAAGGACCATTTTTTTTGTGTGTGTGTATCTGTGGGACGAACTGTACCATGTCTGTTTGCCTCTCGCTCTCTCTCTCTCTCTCTCTCTCTCTCTCTCTCTCTCTCTCTCTCTCTCTCTCTCTCTCTCTCTCTCTCTCTCTCTCTCTCTCTCTCTCTCTCTCTCTCTCTATCTATCTATCTATCTATCCATCTCTCTCTCTCTCTCTCTCTCTCTCTCTCTCTCTCTCTCTCTCTCTCTCTCTCTCTCTCTCTCTATCTATCTATCCATCTCTCTCTCTCTCTCTCTCTCTCTCTCTCTCTCTCTCTCTCTCTCTCTCTCTCTCTCTATATATATATATATATATATATATATATATATATATATATATATATATATATATATATATATATCCATCTCTCTCTCTCTCTCTCTCTCTCTCTCTCTCTCTCTCTCTCTCTCTCTCTCTCTCTCTCTCTCTCTCTCTCCCACACACACAACAAAAGGGCCACACGTACCCCTTTCACGTTCTCTATATCCTCTGGCCACAAACACATACCTAAAACGAAAGAAAATGAGCCAACACCCCCTCCCCTCCCTTTTTCTTTGAAGGGTTAAGGGGTGACTCGTGCATATGGCTCAATCAAACAGCCTGACTGACCTCAGGGCGTCGGAGGGAAAGGGAGGGGACCTAAACATCCCTGACGGTGAAACGACAGAAATGTGATCCACATTTAGGACTTAGAAAACACGGGATCGAACCGCTCCTTAAATCTCAGTAATATAGAAATCACGTAGACTATATATATATATATATATATATATATATATATATATATATATATATATATATATATATATATAGGGGGCCAAGTGAAGATTTCCCTCAAAGGCTTAGTCCTCTGTTCTTAACGCTACCTCACTGACGTGGGAAATGGCGAATAGTATAAAAAAAGAGAAAAAAGAAAAAAAGAATATATATATATATATATATATATATATATATATATATATATATCCCCCACCCCCTCCGCTATTCCATAGA
>NC_092228.1:44943652-44946152 GCF_036320965.1 Panulirus ornatus
ACACAGGGAGTGTTGCGGGACACAGTGAGTGTTGCGGGACATAGTGAGAGACACAGGGAGTGTTGCGAGAGACACAGGGAGTGTTGCGGGACACAGTGAGAGACACAGGGAGTGTTGCGGGACACAGTGAGAGACACAGGGAGTGTTGCGTGAGACACAGGGAGTGTTGCGGGACACAGTGAGAGACACAGGGAGTGTTGTGTGAGACACAGGGAGTGTTGCGGGACACAGTGAGAGACACAGGGAGTGTTGCGTGAGACACAGGGAGTGCTGCGGGACAGAGTGAGAGACACAGGGAGTGTTGCGTGAGACACAGGGAGTGTTGCGGGAAACAGTGAGAGACACAGGAAGTGTTGCGTGAGACACAGGGAGTGTTGCGGGACACAGTGAGAGACACAGGGAGTGTTGTGTGAGACACAGGGAGTGTTGCGGGACACAGTGAGAGACACAGGGAGTGTTGCGTGAGACACAGGGAGTGTTGCGGGACACACTGAGAGACACAGGGAGTGTTGTGTGAGACACAGGGAGTGTTGCGGGACACAGTGAGAGACACAGGGAGTGTTGCGTGAGACACAGGGAGTGTTGCGGGACACAGTGAGAGACACAGGGAGTGTTGCGTGAGACACAGGGAGTGTTGCGGGACACACTGAGAGACACAGGGAGTGTTGTGTGAGACACAGGGAGTGTTGCGGGACACAGTGAGAGACACAGGGAGTGTTGCGTGAGACACAGGGAGTGTTGCGGGACACAGTGAGAGACACAGGGAGTGTTGCGGGACACACTGAGAGACACAGGGAGTGTTGCGAGAGACACAGGGAGTGTTGCGGGACACAGTGAGAGACACAGGGAGTGTTGCGTGAGACACAGGGAGTGTTGCGGGACACAGTGAGAGACACAGGGAGTGTTGCGGGACACAGTGAGAGACACAGGGAGTGTTGCGTGAGACACAGGGAGTGTTGCGGGACACACTGAGAGACACAGGGAGTGTTGCGTGAGACACAGGGAGTGTTGCGGGACACACTGAGAGACACAGGGAGTGTTGCGTGAGACACAAGGAGTGTTGTGGGATAATGAGACACACGTCTTAAGTCAACAAGGGCCAGAAATACAAGCAAGATGCCCAGTTCAAAATCATGAGAAACACAACAATAAAAACAAGAAGAAAACAAAAACAAGAAAAAAAACAACAAAATCAAGAAAAACAACAACAACAAACAAAAACAAGAAAAAGACAAAAACAAAAAGATCAAGAACAGCAGCAACAAGAAAAACAACAACAACAACAAACAAAAATAAGAGAAAACAAGAACAAAAACAACAACAACAAAAACAAGCAAATCAACAACAAACAAACAAAAACAAGAAAAACAAGAACAAAAAGAACAAGGAGAACAAGAACAACAAGAACAACACCAACAACAACAACAAGAACAACAACAGAAAGAACAAAACAAGAACAAAAAGAACAAGAACAACAACGCCATACAATGGGGGGAAGAAGAGGAGGAGGAGAAGAAGGAGGAGCAGGAGGAGCGTCGTTGCTGTGGTTGGTGAAGGTAACAGGGGAGTGGGTTGGGTTTGGGGAAAAGGGAACGTGAGTGGGTGTGGGAAGGTAACAGTGAGTGGGTGGTTGGGGGGGGTAAAAAGTGGTGGGTGGTTGGTGAAAAGGGAAAAGTAGTGGGTGGTTGGGGAAGGTAACATGAGTGGGGGTTGGTGAAGGTAACAGTGAGTGGGGAGGTTGGGGAAGTAACAGGAGTGGGTGGTTGGGAAGGTAAAAAAGGAGTGGGGGGGGGGGGGTGGTTGGGGAAGGTAACATGGGGTGGGTGGTTGGTGAAGGGACAGGGGAGGGGGGGTTTTGTGAAAAGGGAACAGTGATGGGTGGTTTGGGAAGGAACAGGGGAGTGGGTGGTTGGGGGGAAAGGGAACAGTGATGGGGGGTTGGGGAAGGTAAGTGAGTGGGGGGGTTTGGGGAGTACAATGAGTGGGTGGGTTTGGGGAAGGTAACAGTGAGTGGGTGGTTGGGGAAGGTAACAGTGAGTGGGTGGTTGGGGAAGGTAACAGTGAGTGGGTGGTTGGGGAAGGTAACAGTGAGTGGGTGGTTGGGGAAGGTAACAGTGAGTGGGTGGTTGGGGAAGGTAACAGTGAGTGGGTGGTTGGGGAAGGTAACAGTGAGTGGGTGGTTGGGGAAGGTAACAGTGAGTGGGTGGTTGGGGAAGGTAACAGTGAGTGGGTGGTTGGGGAAGGTAACAGTGAGTGGGTGGTTGGGGAAGGTAACAGTGAGTGGGTGGTTGGGGAAGGTAACAGTGAGTGGGTGGTTGGGGAAGGTAACAGTGAGTGGGTGGTTGGGGAAGGTAACAGTGAGTGGGTGGTTGGGGAAGGTAACAGTGAGTGGGTGGTTGGGGAAGGTAACAGTGAGTGGGTGGTTGGGGAAGGTAACAGTGAGTGGGTGGTTGGGGAAGGTAACAGTGAGTGGGTGGTTGGGGAAGGTAACAGTGAGTGG
>NC_092228.1:44948652-44958652 GCF_036320965.1 Panulirus ornatus
GACTGGGATATGAGGGGACCTGGGGATGTGGAGGGACCTGGGGATGGTGAGGGGACCTGGGGATGGTGAGGGACCTGGGGGATGGTGAGAGGACCTGGGGATGGTGAGGGGACCTGGGGGATGGTGAGAGGACCTGGGGATGGTGAGGGGACCTGGGGATGGTGAGAGGACCTGGGATGGTGAGGGGACCTGGGGATGGTGGAGGGACCTGGGGATGGTGAGGGGACCTGGGGATGGTGAGGGGACCTGGGGATGGTGAGAGGACCTGGGGATGGTGAGGGGACCTGGGGGATGGTGAGAGGACCTGGGGATGGTGAGGGGACCTGGGGATGGTGAGGGGACCTGGGATGGTGAGGGGACCTGGGGATGGTGAGAGGACCTGGGGATGGTGAGAGGACCTGGGGATGGTGAGGGGACCTGGGGATAGTGAGGGGACCTGGGGATGGTGAGGGAGACCTGGGGATGGTGAGGGGACCTGGGGGATGGTGAGGGACCTGGGGATGGTGAGGGGACCTGGGGGATGGTGAGGGAGACTGGGGATGGTGAGGGGACCTGGGGATGGTGAGGGGACCTGGGGATGGTGAGGGACCTGGGGATGGTGAGGGGACCTGGGGATGGTGAGGGACCTGGGGATGGTGAGGGACCTGGGGATGGTGAGGGGACCTGGGGATGGTGAGGGGACCTGGGGATGGTGAGAGGGACCTGGGGATGGTGAGGGGACCTGGGGATGGTGAGGGGACCTGGGGATGGTGAGGGGACCTGGGGATGGTGAGGGGACCTGGGGATGGTGAGGGGACCTGGGGATGGTGAGGGGACCTGGGGGATGGTGAGAGGACCTGGGGATGGTGAGGGACCTGGGGATGGTGAGAGGACCTGGGGATGGTGAGGGGACCTGGGGATGGTGAGGGGACCTGGGGATGGTGAGGGGACCTGGGGATGGTGAGGGGACCTGGGGATGGTGGAGGGACCTGGGGATGGTGAGGGGACCTGGGGATGGTGAGGGGACCTGGGATTCGGGTGGAGGGACTGAGGATGGTGAGGGGCTGGGATGGTTGAGAGGTCTGGGGATGGTGAGGGGGACCTGGGGATGGTGAGGGGACCTAGGGTGGTGCTGAGGGGACCTGGGGTTTGTGGGATGGGGAGGTGAGGGGGACCTGGGGTGGTGAGGGAATGTGGGGTGTGGGAGGGATGGGGGAAGGGGTTGGAACGGGGATGGTGGGGGGGACCTGGGGATGTACTGAGACCTGGGGGAAATGAGAGGACCTGGTGACACTGAGGGGACCTGGGAAGAGTGGGGGACCTGGGGTATACTGGGACGTGGGGATAGTGAGGGGATCTAAGGATATACTGGGACCTGGAAACAGCGAGGGGACCTGGGGACAACAATAAGGGGGCCTGGGGACAGTGGGGGACCTGGGGACACCAGTGAGGAGACCGGGGACTGTGGGGGACCTTGGGGACAAAATTTAAGGGGACCTGGGGACAGTGGGGGCCCTGGGGAACCGTGAGGGGCCCTGGGGGACAGTAGGGGACCTGGGGACAACAGTGAGGGGACCTGGGGACAACAATAAGGGGACCTGGGGACAGTGGGGGAAACCTGGGGAAAACAATAAGGGGACCTGGGGACAGTGGGGGACCTGGGGACAACAATAAGGGGGCCTGGGGACAGTGGGGGACCTGGGGACACCAGTGAGGAGACCTGGGGACAGTGGGGACCTGGGGACAACAATAAGGGGGCCTGGGGAACAGTGGGGGACCTGGGGACACCAGTGAGGGGACCTGGGGACAGTAGGGGACCTGAGGACAACAGTGAGGGGGACCTGGGGACAACAAAAAAGGGGGCCCCTGGGGACACCAGTGAGGGGACCTGGGGACAGTAGGGGACCTGAGGACAACAATAAGGGGACCTGGGGACAGTGCGGGACCTGGGGACAACAGTAAGGGGACCTGGGGACAACAGTGAGGGTACCTGTGGGGTGAGGAGAGATAGGAGGAGAGAGACGAGAGAGAGGAGAGAGGGGAAAAGAGAGAGAGAGAGAGGAGGAGAGAGGGGAGACGAGAGAGGAGGGTGAGAGAGAGAGAGAAGATGAGAGGAGGTGTTACGGCTAGCCTGCTCGAGGCTTGACTCATCACCACGTCACGGAAGAACTCATGCCAATGGGGGGGGGGTTTTCCCCCCCCCCCCAAACCTTCCTTTCGTCCAGTAGCGCATCATCGAACCGTTTTCTTCCAATCGAGGGTGGGTAGGGGGGGGGAATGGGGGGGAGGGGGGGAAAGGGGTTCCCGAATGACGTCAATGCAACGGAAAGGTAATTCAACACCATCTCCTTCCCTTCCCTTCCCTTCCTCTCTCTCTCTCTCTCTCTCTCTCTCTCTCTCTCTCTCTCTCTCTCTCTCTCTCTCTCTCTCTTCTCCAGATTGCGAATCACCACTAGGGGGGGGAGGATGAAAAGGGAAAGGGAAAGGGGGGAAAAGGGGAAGGGGAGGAAGGAAGGAAGGAGGAAGGAAGGGAGAAGGAAGGAAGGAAGGAAGGAAGGAAGGAAGGAAGGAAGGAAGGAAGGAAGGAAGGAAGGAAGGAAGGAAGGAAGGAAGGAAGGGAGGGAGGAAGGAAGGAAGGAAGGAAGGAAGGAAGGAAGGGAGGAAGGAAGGAAGGAAGGAAGGAAGGAAGGAAGGAAGGAAGGGAGGAAGGAAGGAAGGAAGGAAGGAAGGAAGGAAGGGAGGAAGGAAGGAAGGAAGGAAGGAAGGGAAGGGTGTCAAAAGAAGGAAGGAAGGAAGGAAGGAAGGAAGGAAGGAAGGGAGGAAGGAAGGAAGGAAGGAAGGAAGGAAGGGAGGAAGGAAGGGAAGGGTGTCAAAAGAAGGAAGGAAGGAAGGAAGGAAGGGGAGGGTGTCACAGTCGAGTATCCAGTCGATTCTCCGACCCACGCCGGGGGGGCGCCCACACGCCCGCCCGCGGGCTCCGTCAATTGTAACTTCGTGTATGGCAAGGTTCAGGTCCAGAATGGACGATTGACACAATGCAATAACATAAACGTAAACCCTTCGTCTTCTCCTTTCCCTCCCCCCCCCCAATGACGCCAGATGGTTCACAACTTACCAGCCTACTTTCCAATCTTCGCCCCCCCATCTATCAACACTTATAAACTTTGGAGAACACGACCATCATAACACAGAGACCGCTACTTAAGAAGCACTTACAAACCTCCATTTTGATGGGAGCCTCACTGGAAACGAGCGACCCCTTCACCTTACCAGACGGTGTGGTACAATAGTGGTCCCTCCTCCACACCCACCACAGCGTCCCAGCCTCTCGCCCATTCCACATTCCCTGTCTTCCACTTCCGTCTCCTGGAAATTGGCGTCTGGAAACGCCGCTGGACGATAGATGATTTACCAATGTCCAATTTTCCAGGGACTCAAAGGCGAAGGGACTGGAGTGGATGCATTGCGGAAAGCAATGGCTGGACCAAGTTTCAACCAAGCTGGATTATCATGGGCCAAGCTTCAGCCAAGCTGGATTAGGCTGGACCAAGCTTTCGTCGAGCTTGAACCATGCTGGACCATTGCTGGAACGAGCCTCTGCCTTCCTGGAACAGACGAAGGCCTCCATCGGCAACAGTTACCCTCAAGGTATAAGACCACAACACACACACACACACACACACACACTCGAGGTTACGTTTTCCCCTGTTCACCCAGTCCTCTCTCATGTCATCCACCTCGACTCCTACATGCTCTGCATATTTGTATAGCCCTTGGCTATGCCGCGCGCTCCCCTTGTAGCTTTGAATACTAGCACTTCTGCTGCAGAGAAGTGGGAGAAAAGTCCATCATGAGCTGGATTCTAAATGGGTCTTTCGCTTCCTCTGCTTGGCCAAGTGACCCGATGGTGTCAGATACTAAACCTTTTGAGGTACGGGCCAGGGAGCTGGTGTTGGTACGAGCCACGGGTTCCATCTTGGTGGATACGTCTTTGGACAGAGACTGAGAAGTCGAGGCGATGCTACAAGACGTCAAGGAACAGTTAAAGAGATCAATTAGGAGGGCCTGGAACTTGAGTACCTCATTGTTTCACTCGGATGGGGGAGCGGGCCTCTGGCTCACCAGGTGGAATAAAACTCTCCTCTTTCAAAGTTATGAGAGAGAGAGCAGCCATCTTTCTATGTCAGTGCCTCAGGATGTCCGTCCAGGAAGGAAGTCCAATTGCTTTAGCAGTTAACATTCTCTCACTCCTCATGGAGATGGAAAAAGGCTTATATTTCTGTAAACCAAACCTTTATCATTTTCTTAATCTCTTTCTTGATAAAGATGACATAAAGAGAAAACGAAAAGGGTGAAAGTGTACAGACGACATCTAGAGAGAACTATGTTTATCATGCCTAATAATAATAATATATATATATATATATATATATATATATATATATATATATATATATATATATATATATATATATATATATATAACTATTGCCTAACTTTTATCAAAGTTGTACATATACTTTGGCAAGATATTCTCGGGTACATGGAACCGTTTCTCATATCTAAGACCAGGTATTTAAAAAAAAAGGCCCAATTAAAAAAAAAAAAAAGGCTTCGTCCCAAAGGCCCTTTTAGCTGGGCCCGGGGTGTGCCCTCTCTAGCGTACCAAGTCGCCTCACTGCCTCCTTCACTAACATGTTGCAAGATGTATACACTTTCCATCTCTCCCATGACCATCCCAAATGATCAGACCCACCAAAAACATGAAAGAATATATATATATATATATATATATATATATATATATATATATATATATATATATATATATATATATATATATATATATATATACCTACAAATCTATCCCCATCCCAGTGTATCTATTTGTTCACCAGTCCCAGAGTATATATCTATTTCATCTATCCCTGAGTAACTATGTGTTAATTCATCCCAGTGTAATTGTCGACCCATCTATCTGTGTGTATCTACTCGTCTATCCCCGTGGCTCTACCCATCTATCCCCGTGACTCAACCTATCTATCCCTGGGCATCTCTCCATCTATCTTTGTGAAGAAATAGATGAAGAAGAAGAAGAAGAGGAGGAGGAGGAGGAGGAGGAGGAGGAGGAGGAGGAGGAGGAGGAGGAAGAGAAGAGGGTTAGGGAAAATGATTTGGTAAACAGAGAAGAGGTAGTAAAAGCTTTGCGGAAGATGAAAGCCGGCAAGGCAGCAGGTTTGGATGGTATTGCAGTGGAATTTATTAAGAAAGGGGGTGACTGTATTGTTGACTGGTTGGTAAGGTTATTTAATGTATGTATGACTCATGGTGAGGTGCCTGAGGATTGGCGGAATGCGTGCATAGTGCCATTGTACAAAGGCAAAGGGGATAAGAGTGAGTGCTCAAATTACAGAGGTATAAGTTTGTTGAGTATTCCTGGTAAATTATATGGGAGGGTATTGATTGAGAGGGTGAAGGCATGTACAGAGCATCAGATTGGGGAAGAGCAGTGCGGTTTCAGAAGTGGTAGAGGATGTGTGGATCAGGTGTTTGGTTTGAAGAATGTATGTGAGAAATACTTAGAAAAGCAAATGGATTTGTATGTAGCATTTATGGATCTGGAGAAGGCATATGATAGAGTTGATAGAGATGCTCTGTGGAAGGTATTAAGAATATATGGTGTGGGAGGCAAGTTGTTAGAAGCAGTGAAAAGTTTTTATCGAGGATGTAAGGCATGTGTACGTGTAGGAAGAGAGGAAAGTGATTGGTTCTCAGTGAATGTAGGTTTGCGGCAGGGGTGTGTGATGTCTCCATGGTTGTTTAATTTGTTTATGGATGGGGTTGTAAGGGAGGTAAATGCAAGAGTCCTGGAAAGAGGGGCAAGTATGAAGTCTGTTGGGGATGAGAGAGCTTGGGAAGTGAGTCACTTGTTGTTCGCTGATGATACAGCGCTGGTGGCTGATTCATGTGAGAAACTGCAGAAGCTGGTGACTGAGTTTGGTAAAGTGTGTGGAAGAAGAAAGTTGAGAGTAAATGTGAATAAGAGCAAGGTTATTAGGTACAGTAGGGGTGAGGGTCAAGTCAATTGGGAGGTGAGTTTGAATGGAGAAAAACTGGAGGAAGTGAAGTGTTTTAGATATCTGGGAGTGGATCTGTCAGCGGATGGAACCATGGAAGCGGAAGTGGATCATAGGGTGGGGGAGGGGGCGAAAATTTTGGGAGCCTTGAAAAATGTGTGGAAGTCGAGAACATTATCTCGGAAAGCAAAAATGGGTATGTTTGAGGGAATAGTGGTTCCAACAATGTTGTATGGTTGCGAGGCGTGGGCTATGGATAGAGATGTGCGCAGGAGGATGGATGTGCTGGAAATGAGATGTTTGAGGACAATGTGTGGTGTGAGGTGGTTTGATCGAGTAAGTAACGTAAGGGTGAGAGAGATGTGTGGAAATAAAAAGAGCGTGGTTGAGAGAGCAGAAGAGGGTGTTTTGAAATGGTTTGGGCACATGGAGAGAATGAGTGAGGAGAGATTGACCAAGAGGATATATGTGTCGGAGGTGGAGGGAACGAGGAGAAGAGGGAGACCAAATTGGAGGTGGAAAGATGGAGTGAAAAAGATTTTGTGTGATCGGGGCCTGAACATGCAGGAGGGTGAAAGGAGGGCAAGAAATAGAGTGAATTGGAGTCATGTGGTATACAGGGGTTGACGTGCTGTCAGTGGATTGAAGCAAGGCATGTGAAGCGTCTGGGGTAAACCATGGAAAGCTGTGTAGGTATGTATATTTGCGTGTGTGGACGTATGTATATACATGTGTATGGGGGGGGGTTGGGCCATTTCTTTCGTCTGTTTCCTTGCGCTACCTCCCAAACGCGGGAGACACCGACAAAGAATAAAAAAAAAAAAAAAAAAAAAAAAAAAAATATATATATATATATATATATATATATATACATATATATATATATATATATATATATATATATATATATATATATATATATATATATATATATGTATATATATATATATATATATATATATATATATATATATATATATATATATATATATATATTCTTTTTGATACTTCTTCTTCTTCTTCTTCTTCTTCTTCTTCTTCTTCTTCTTCTTCTTCTTCTATTTCTTCTTCTTCCTCCTCCTCCTCTTCCTCCTCTTCTTGTTCTATTTCTTCTCCTTCCTCCTCCTCCTCCTCCTCCTCCTCCTCCTCCTCTTCTTCTCCTTCTTCTTCTTCTTCTTCTTCTTCTTCTTCTTCTTCTTCTTCCTCCTACTCCTCATCTCCTACTCCTCTCCTTCTTCTTCTTCCTCTTCTTCTTCACAAAGATAGATGGAGAGATGCCCAGGGATAGATAGGTTGAGTCACGGGGATAGATGGGTAGATACACACAGATAGATGGGTCGACAATTACACTGGGATGAATTAACACATAGTTACTCAGGGATAGATGAAATAGATATATACTCTGGGACAAGTGAACAAATAGATACACTGGGATGGGGATAGATTTGTAGGTAAATAAACCAGACATACATATATCAACAAGGTTACACACACACACACACACACACACACACACACAACACACACACACACACACACACACACACAACACACACACACACACACACACACACACACACATACACACACACACACAACACACACACACACACACACACACATACACACACACACACACACACACACAACACACACACACACACACATACACACACACACACACACACACACACACAGGTGTATGAATATATTCTACACTGTCCCAGCGCTATTCCTACAGTTCCAAGGCTGCGCTACGTCCAGTAGCAGGGAAAGGATAAGACTCCCACAGAGAAAGGAGTTCTCTGACGTGTCTTTACGCTCTCTGTGCTGTGGCGTATATGAAGTAATTTCATTTTCTTTTCGTTTTGAATTACAAGACAGTTCATGTGTCGACACGAACGTGCTTGAAATAGCGATTACCAAACGATATTAAACCAGCAGTTATGTGTATGGGGCGATGAACACACCCCCCCTTCCATAGCGAGCCTGAATGACAAAGAAATTAACATAATCACTATGCAAACACCTTTTCAATGGGGCGTTTGCCTACAACGGGAGGTGCAAACAAGCGCTTTCCACACCCTGTTTATATGGGGGTGGTTGAAGATGGGGGGTGTTCGACCCTATGGTGTAAGTGCATAGAGGAGAAAATAGCATGTTTACGGCTTGGATCTCGTTAATGGGATGGCACATCGAACTTATAGCGTATTAGCATAAGGCATAGAATTCCATGACTGGACCTGGGTTCCCATAATGGGTTCAAAGAGCGACTCTATGGACCATAAGCATAAGGGATAGAATCCCATGTCATTAGCTATGCGCCCCCCCCCCCCCCCCACAAAATGCCTCAAATCTTCCGCACTGTTTTGCCACAAGGATCAGACTTGCGTCGTATTCCTACGGGAGTGTCGACCATCTGTGTACATCCCCTCTATTGGCAATCTGGTTGTCACTGTCATCGTCTTACGCATTCGCCAATAACGCCATTGAGCGTATATACGCGGGGTGGGTGAGGGGGGGGATATACAGAGAGAGGGGGGGGTGTTATTTGACCCCCCCATCCCCCCGCCTTTCCCCTTTTCACAAAGACAGCTATGTTGATATAAACAGATATTGAATAACTTAACTATGCTTCATATCAAGAATATATATATATATATATATATATATATATATATATATATATATATATATATATACATATTTTTTTTATTCATGTGAGAAACTGCAGAAGCTGGTGACTGAGTTTGGTAAAGTGTGTGGACGAAGAAAGTTAAGAGTAAATGTGAATAAGAGCAAGGTTATTAGGTACAGTAGGGTTGAGGGTCAAGTCAATTGGGAGGTGAGTTTGAATGGAGAAAAACTGGAGGAAGTGAAGTGTTTTAGATATCTGGGAGTGGATCTGGCAGCGGATGGAACCATGGAAGCGGAAGTGGATCATAGGGTGGGGGAGGGGGCGAAAATTTTGGGAGCCTTGAAAAATGTGTGGAAGTCGAGAACATTATCCCGGAAAGCAAAAATGGGTATGTTTGAAGGAATAGTGGTTCCAACAATGTTGTATGGTTGCGAGGCGTGGGCTATGGATAGAGTTGTGCGCAGGAGGATGGATGTGCTGGAAATGAGATGTTTGAGGACAATGTGTGGTGTGAGGTGGTTTGATCGAGTAAGTAACGTAAGGGTAAGAGAGATGTGTGGAAATAAAAAGAGCGTGGTTGAGAGAGCAGAAGAGGGTGTTTTGAAATGGTTTGGGCACATGGAGAGAATGAGTGAGGAAAGATTGACCAAGAGGATATATGTGTCGGAGGTGGAGGGAACGAGGAGAAGAGGGAGACCAAATTGGAGGTGGAAAGATGGAGTGAAAAAGATTTTGTGTGATCGGGGCCTGAACATGCAGGAGGGTGAAAGGAGGGCAAGGAATAGAGTGAATTGGAGCGATGTGGTATACAGGGGTTGACGTGCTGTCAGTGGATTGAATCAAGGCATGTGAAGCGTCTGGGGTAAACCATGGAAAGCTGTGTAGGTATGTATATTTGCGTGTGTGGACGTGTGTATGTACATGTGTATGGGGGGGGGGGGTTGGGCCATTTCTTTCGTCTGTTTCCTTGCGCTACCTCGCAAACGCGGGAGACAGCGACAAAGTAAAAAAAAAAAAAAAAAAAAAAAAATATATATATATATATATATATATATATATATATATATATATATATATATATATATATATTTAAAGAGGCCTTAGAAGCCATCAGCCGAAGATATAAGCGTGAAATTTGATATGGTGGAAACTCCCCCGAAAATTGTATATGTGGCAACTGCGAGCCCGGGCGGGCGGGGAGGAGGGTCGAGCGTGGAGGAGGAGGAGGAGGAGGTTCAGTTGCTCGCTGGACGTCGGAGGGAGTTGATGTCCGTCCGTCCGCTCGCTCTCTCGCGCGCTCCTATGG
>NC_092228.1:44966152-44973652 GCF_036320965.1 Panulirus ornatus
AAGAGGAGGGAGGAGACAGGAGGGAAGAGAGAGGAGGTAGAGGAGAGAGAGAAGAGAGAGAGAGAGAGAGAAGAGAGGAGAGAGAGAGATGAGAGAGAACGAGAGAGTGAGAGAGCACAGAGAGAGAGAGAGGAAAGGGGGAGAGAGGGAGGGAGGGGAGGAGGGAGAGAGAGATAGGAGGAGAATGAGAGGGGATGGAGGGGGTGAGAGGAGGGGATGGTTGTGGGAGGGAGGAGGGGAGAGAGAGAGAGAGGAGGAGAGAGAGGAGAGAGAGAGAGAGAGAGAGAGGAGGAGGGAGAGGAGAGAGAGAGAGGGAGGGGGGGGGAGAGAGGAGGGAGGAGGAGAGAGAGAGGAGAGAGAGAGAGAGAGAGGGGGGGGGGAGAGAGAGAGTAGAGAGAGAGAGAGAGGGGGGGGAAGAGAGGGAGGGAGGGAGGGAGAGAGAGATAGGCGAGAGAGAGAGAGAGAGAGAGAGAGAGAGAGAGAGAGAGAGAGAGAGAGAGAGAGAGAGGAAGCGAGAGAGTGAGAGAGAGAGAGAGAGAGGGGGGGAAGAGGGAGGGAGGGAGGGAGGGAGAGAGAGATAGGGGAGAGAGAGAGAGAGAGGGGGGAAGGAAGGGAGGGAGGGAGGGAGGGAGGGGGAGAGAGGCAGGAAGCGAGAGAGAGAGAGAGAGAGAGAGAGAGAGAGAGAGAGAGAGAGAGAGAGAGAGAGAGAGAGAGAGAGAGAGAGATTTCTCCCATCGGGGCTATGTTTGAAAGTCAAGACAAGAAGAAACAGAATACAGTCGATAGATCGGACGACTGTATCAAAATACAACATAAGAGAGAACAACCTCCTTTTAATACAATAGTCCTGTATGATGTATATATATCCCAAAAGACGCTTTTTAAATCGTAGGATAAATTAGCTATTGAGCTTCTTCAACACATATTGTTTTTATTGGGAAAAAAAATTCATTAAAAAATTGTACTTTTCATAATGTATTAAAAAGGTTTGATTCGCCCCAGGATTATATAAGCTATCTTTAAAAGGTACTTTAAAAGGCTTTTGACTCACACGTTTAAAGAAGTGCCTTAAAAAGTTTTAAAGGTTCGCTACTACATTAAAAAAAGAAGACTTTTAAAAAGTCCCTAAAATACCCTTTGAGACTCATCCTTTAAGAGTAATTTAGTATATCTTAAAATCATCCCTTAAACGTACATCTTTAATTAAAAGAAAATGAAGGCCTTTTAATCACCAAGTGATTAAAAGGTGAAGGCCTTTTAATCACCATGTGATAAAAAGGTGAAGGCCTTTTATCACCATGTGATAAAAAGGTGAAGGCCTTTTAATCACCATGTGATAAAAAGGTGAAGGCCTTTTAATCACCATGTGATAAAAATAGGTGAAGGCCTTTTAATCACCATGTGATAAAAGAGGTGAAGGCCTTTTAATCACCATGTGATAAAAATAGGTGAAGGCCTTTTAATCACCATGGGATAAAAATAGGTGAAGGCCTTTTAATCACCATGTGATAAAAATAGGGGAAGGCCTTTTAATCACCATGTGATAAAAGGTGAAGGCCTTTTAATCACCATGTGATAAAAAGGGTGAAGGCCTTTTAATCACCATGTGATAAAAAAGGTGAAGGCCTTTTAATCACCATGTGATTAAAAAAGGCATTTTAGTGATATGTAGAGCCATTTTACACGTACTAGAAATCAAAAATAAATGACATTAATGAAATTTTTTTTCCCCCGTCTGAGGCTCTGTCATCTGTTCTTGACGCTCCCTCGCTCGCGCGGGCAATGGCGAGGAGCAGGTAGAATAAAGTGATTTAAGTCCTACGTTTTGTGACAAGGACTTAATTGACTGTCTTGTCTGTTGAACTACATTCCTCTGTGGCGCGGAAACACACACACTTATAATTAGAAGTGTGTGTACAGACACACTTATAATTGTAAGTGTGTGTACAGACACACTTATAAGTGTGTACAGACACACTTGAGTGCTACTTACAGACGGGGTGATACACTTTTATTAGGCCAGTCATCTCACGCACTAAAGGTCCAGTCTGATCTCTCTCTCTCTCTCTCTCTCTCTCTCTCTCTCTCTCTCTCTCTCTCTCTCTCTCTCTCTCTCTCTATCTATCTATCTATCTATCTATCTATCTATATCTATCTATATATATCTACCATCTCTCTCTCTCTCTCTGGTGATGTGAGAAGGAGATGGAGTGAGTATTTTGAAGGTTTGTTGAATGTGTTTGATGACAGAGTGGCAGATATAGGGTGTCTTGGTCGAGGTGGTGTGCAAAGTGAGAGGGTTAGGGAAAATGATTTGGTAAACAAAGAAGAGGTAGTAAAAGCTTTGCGGAAGATGAAAGCCGGCAAGGCAGCAGGTTTGGATGGTATTGCAGAGGAATTTATTGAAAAAGGGGGTGACTGTATTATTGACTGGTTGGTAAGGTTATTTAATGTATGTACGACTCATGGTGAGGTGCCTGAGGATTGGCGGAATGCGTGCATAGTGCCATTGTACAAAGGCAAAGGGGATAAGAGTGAGTGCTCAAATTACAGAGGTATAAGTTTGTTGAGTATTCCTGGTAAATTATATGGGAGGGTATTGATTGAGAGGGTGAAGGCATGTACAGAGCATCAGATTGGGGAAGAGCAGTGTGGTTTCAGAAGTGGTAGAGGATGTGTGGATCAGGTGTTTGCTTTGAAGAATGTATGTGAGAAATACTTAGAAAAGCAAATGGATTTGTATGTAGCATTTATGGATCTGGAGAAGGCATATGATAGAGTTGATAGAGATGCTCTGTGGAAGGTATTAAGAATATATGGTGTGGGAGGCAAGTTGTTAGAAGCAGTGAAAAGTTTTAATCGAGGATGTAAGGCATGTGTACGTGTAGGAAGAGAGGAAAGTGATTGGTTCTCAGTGAATGTAGGTTTGCGGCAGGGGTGTGTGATGTCTCCATGGTTGTTTAATTTGTTTATGGATGGGGTTGTTAGGGAGGTAAATGCAAGAGTTTTGGAAAGAGGGGCAAGTATGAAGTCTGTTGTGGATGAGAGAGCTTGGGAAGTGAGTCAGTTGTTGTTCGCTGATGATACAGCGCTGGTGGCTGATTCATGTGAGAAACTGCAGAAGCTGGTGACTGAGTTTGTTAAAGTGTGTGAAAGAAGAAAGTTAAGAGTAAATGTGAATAAGAGCAAGGTTATTAGATACAGTAGGGTTGAGGGTCAAGTCAATTGGGAGGTAAGTTTGAATGGAGAAAAACTGGAGGAAGTGAAGTGTTTTAGATATCTGGGAGTGGATCTGGCAGCGGATGGAACCATGGAAGCGGAAGTGGATCATAGGGTGGGGGAGGGGGCGAAAATTCTGGGGGCCTTGAAGAATGTGTGGAAGTCGAGAACATTATCTCGGAAAGCAAAAATGGGTATGTTTGAAGGAATAGTGGTTCCAACAATGTTGTATGGTTGCGAGGCGTGGGCTATGGATAGAGTTGTGCGCAGGAGGATGGATGTGCTGGAAATGAGATGTTTGAGGACAATGTGTGGTGTGAGGTGGTTTGATCGAGTAAGTAACGTAAGGGTAAGAGAGATGTGTGGAAATAAAAAGAGCGTGGTTGAGAGAGCAGAAGAGGGTGTTTTGAAATGGTTTGGGCACATGGAGAGAATGAGTGAGGAGAGATTGACCAAGAGGATATATGTGTCGGAGGTGGAGGGAACGAGGAGAAGAGGGAGACCAAATTGGAGGTGGAAAGATGGAGTGAAAAAGATTTTGTGTGATCGGGGCCTGAACATGCAGGAGGGTGAAAGGAGGGCAAGGAATAGAGTGAATTGGAGCGATGTGGTATACCGGGGTTGACGTGCTGCCAGTGGATTGAATCAAGACATGTGAAGCGTCTGGGGTAAACCATGGAAAGCTGTGTAGGTATGTATATTTGCGTGTGTGGACGTATGTATATACATGTGTATGGGGGGGGGGGGTTGGGCCATTTCTTTCGTCTGTTTCCTTGCGCTACCTCGCAAACGCGGGAGACAGCGACAAAGCAGAAAAAAAAAAAAATATATATATATATATATATATATATATATATATATATATATATATATATATATATATATATATATATATATATATATATATATAATCCCTGGGGATAGGGGAGCAAGAATACTTGCCACGTATTCCCTGCGTGTCGTAGAAGGCGACTAAAAGGGGAGGGAGCGGGGGGCTGGAAATCCTCCCCTCTCGTTTTTTTTTTAATTTTCCAAAAGAAGGAACAGAGAAGAGGGCCAGGTGAGGGTAGTCCCTCAAAGGCTCAGTCCTCTGTTCTTAACGCTACCTCGCTAATGCGGGAAATGGCGAATAGTTTGAAAGAAAGAAAAAAGATATATATATATATATATATATATATATATATATATATATATATATATATATATATATATATATATATATATACATATATATAACACCCACACACACACACACACACAATCTCCTGCCACGTTTTCCCATGTTATCATTAGCAGTCATCTCCCCCCCCAAGCTGTCGTTCTGCAGGGGGGGCGGGGGGCGGCCGTGTTGTCGTGTTCAAGGACGAGAAAGATAATATTCCTAAGTGTGGCGTTGACAAGCTGTCGCCACCGCGCTCATTTACACCACGTACGGTACGACAATCACCGTGTCAGTAGACGCCAGGGTGAGCTGTCAGGCGTAGGAGTTGGCGGACGACGAGCGGCCGAGCTGCCGGACGTAGGAGTTAATGAGGATGATGCGGCGCTGCCAAATGTATAACTCGAGGGGTTAGAAGGGGGATGAATAGATAATGCGGTGGTGCCAGACGTATGCAGGAGAGAGAGAGAGAGAGAGAGAGAGAGAGAGAGAGAGAGAGAGAGAGAGAGAGAGAGAGAGAGAGAGAGAGACAGAAAATGGAGTCTTTTTTCTAGAGAGAGAGAGAGAGAGAGAGAGAGAGAGAGAGAGAGAGAGAGAGAGAGAGAGAGAGAGAGACAGACAGACAGACAGACAGACAGAAAACGGAGTCTATTTTCTTCTATTTTTTCCCTAATACGAAAACATTTTACGGGAATTCATCAGCAAATTGATATATATATATATATATATATATATATATATATATATATATATATATATATATATATATATATATATATATACAGTATCTGTACCTACATAGATACTGATAAAAGATAAATATATGAACCGTGAATTCCAGTGAAACAATCTAATAACCTCATTTAATTATTTATTGGAGAGTAATTAATATTTCTTCCATTACACTCAGTGATTTGTCAAAATTCAAAATACCTTTTCTTTTTTTTTTTTAAATAAATGACTGACGTAGAGGACGAAAATGGGGTGTCCTTGTGTGTACAATTCGCTTAATGAATTATCTATTGTGTAAGAATTACGTTTTCTTTACGCTTTTAGGGGTGGATACAGAATACATCGAGCGATACAATACATCAGGAAATACAATATTCATGGCTTGTTCAACACTGCAACCTTGCAATATGTATGATTAAGTCTACCGTTGAGCGACACGGTCAATGCAGAGTAAAAAGAAAAAGAAAACAAAAAAACTCAAAAAAAAAAGGGCATCTTTATTTACTTCTTGGCAACTCCGAAGGAGGTCTTGCCAACTTCTTTCCAATTTTCTTTTTTTTTTCTTTTTTTTTCCCTGGAGGAAGGGGGGTTAGGGGGGGGGGGAAGTTTCATGTGTGCAGCCAATTACGGCTGAATTGGCAATTACTGGGGGCATTGTTAATTACAAGTAATTAATCCTTTGGGGGGGGTATTAGCCCAAATCTCCAAGATGGAGTTAATTGGTTTACAAACACGTCTGGTACACGTCTTGTACCAAAAGGTCTGGTGGGATTGACGTGAGAAGCCACATTGAGATATAGGTGTTACCGGACTCCTCCTGCTTGAGGTTTTACATACCGAGTGCAAAAATGAAAAAAAATAAAAAGGGTCACACCCTATCCCTGCTACGGAGTGGAGCGCACCCTCAGAACTGATGGGGCTCCTGGGAAAAAAGGATCCATGTGTGACACCAGGACACACACACACACACACACACACACACACACACATACACATACACACACACACACACACACACACACACACACACACACACACACACACATACACACACACACACACACACACACACACACACACATACACATACACACACACACACACACACACACACACACACACATACACATACACACACACACACACACACACACACACACACACACACACACACACACACACACACACACATACACACACACACACACACACACACACACATACACACACACACACACACACACACAGAGAGAGAGAGAGAGAGAGAGAGAGAGAGAGAGAGAGAGAGAGAGAGAGAGAGAGAGAGAGAGACTCAGCGAATAAGGTCCCGGGGCTCAAAGACAAGAGTCGTACAGGATGAACATATATATATATATATTTGCATACAGATATGCAAATGAGTGAATGACAGAGTGTTTTCACAGTGGGAAAGGACACCATATACCCCCCCTCTCCCTCTCCCACCCCAAACACAACACACACACACACACACACACACACACACACACACACACACATACACACACACGCCAACTCGGAGGAAGAGAAGGGCTTTGAGACTCGAACAGAAGACCGAAGAACTAACTCATCGTCCACTTGAATGTCGTGGATATGCTAACTGGATGAACTTTGGCGAAGCGTTTGAAATGCCACTGAACACAAAAACTCAAGGCGACACCCGGCTATCACTGTCACACATGGAGTTCTATCCTTTCAGACAATGAAACGTGGAAATGGATGCTTCACAACAGAAATGTAATTTGGAAATAGCCGTTCACAAGGGCGTGCTGGGGGCGACTTCTTACAAAGGGGGGGGGAAGAAAATGTATATATCTACCATGGAAAGAAGGCCATGTGTGCGACGACCCGTTCAGATGCGTGTGTGAGAGATTCAGATGCGCTCCAGACGAGGGAAAACGCGAGAGGGGGGGTGTCTTGTCACGCAATTGTACTGCCAGAAAGCGTTGGACACTGCCACGCTGCAGGTGGGTGAAGCAATTGGACCGTGAGGCAAAGAGAGACACTACCTCAATAATTAAGAGGCAAACTGAGTTGATGGGAACCAAGGACGCATGTTGGAAAGGCCTTCTTCGAAGACGTTCTACAGAGTTCTAACACTGAACCATTGTTCTTCTTGATCTAAGCCAACTGGCGTTCCACAGAGTTCAAACATTGGACCATTGTTCTTCTTGATCTAAGCCACTGGCGTTCCACAGGGCTCAAACATTGAACCATTGTTCTTCTTGATCTAAGCCACGGGCGTTCCACAGGGTTCAAACATTGGGCCATGGTTCTTCTTGATCTAAGCCACTGGCGTTCCACAGAGTTCAAACATTGAACCATTGTTCTTCTTGATCTAAGCCAACTGGCGTTCCACAGAGCTCAAACAT
>NC_092228.1:44978652-44986152 GCF_036320965.1 Panulirus ornatus
CTCACCCAGGACAAGCAACGTCTCACCCAGGGCAAGCAACACCTCACCCAGGGCAAGCAACGCCTCACCAGGGCAAGCAAAGCTCCCCAGGGCAAGCAACGCCTCACCCAGGGCAAGCAACGCCTCACCCAGGGCAAGCAACGTCTCACCCAGGGCAAGCAACGCCTCACCCAGGGCAAGCAACGCCTCACCCAGGGCAAGCAACGTCTCACCCAGGGCAAGCAACGCCTCACCCAGGGCAAGCAAACGCCTCACCCAGGGCAAGCAACGCTCTCACCCAGGGCAAGCAAACACCTCACCCAGGCAAGCAAGCCTCACCCAGGGCAAGCAACGCCTCACCCAGGGCAAGCAACGTCTCACCCAGGGCAAGCAACGCCTCACCCAGGGCAAGCAACGCCTCACCCAGGGCAAGCAACGCCTCACCCAGGGCAAGCAACGCCTCACCCAGGGCAAGCAACGCCTCACCCAGGGCAAGCAACGCCTCACCCAGGGCAAGCAACGTCTCACCCAGGGCAAGCACGCAAATAAAAAAAAGGGGGACAAGATGGAAAAAGAATGTCTTCGAAACTCTGCTCCACCTTACATCACGCCTCATCCACCTGGTGCTCCAACCCAGCGTCCAGAGTGTGTACACAACACACCTCCACATCACAGAAAACGGAGCACTCAGAATAATCACAGGCTACTAGAAAGATATTACTCAACACTGAATATATATATATATATATATATATATATATATATATATATATATATATATATATATATATATATATACACACACACACACACACACACACAACACTATATGACCTGTGGTCCCGCCTTTGGACGTGGCTAACTTCTGGGCGCTGCAAGGGCCTCATCTGTTGACGGCAGGTAGTACACCCTTCTCGAAGAGCTCATCAGTCCAAAGGAGTCCGTCGTTTCCCTGCTACGGGAAGTAGCGCAGCCTTGGAGCTGCGAGAGCGTTTTCAAAGAAACGGCGGATCTTGGAGTGTGGATAAATGTGGCCTTTGTTGTCTTTTCCTAGTGCTACCTCGCGCACATGCGCGGGGGTGGAGAGGGGGAATGCTATTTCATGTGTGGCGGGGTGGCGACGGGAATGGATGAAGGCAGCATGTATGAATATGTACATGTGTACATATGTATATGTCTGTATATGTATATGTATGTATACGTTGAAATGTATATGTATGTATATGTGCGTGTGTGGGCGGTTATGTATATACATGTGTATGTGGGCGGGTTGGGCCATTCTTTCGTCTGTTTCCTTGCGCTACCTCGCTAACGCGGGAGACGGCGATTAAGTATAATTAATATATATATATATATATATATATATATATATATATATATATATATATATATATATATATATATATATATATATATATTCATTTATTTAGATTTAATATATTTGTATATAAATATACACAAATATATATATATATATATATATATATATATATATATATATATATATATATATATATATATATATATATTCATTTATTTAGATTTAATATATTTGTATATAAATATACACAAATATATATATATATATATATATATATATATATATATATATATATATATATATATATATATATATATATATATATATATATACACTTTTCATAACAAAGGCAGTGTAATCAACGCTTAATTAACTTGTGGTAATCAGTGTATCTTTGCAAGGTAATCAACTCACCCTAACTAAACTTAAGCTCTTACAACACACTTTTCTCATAGCCAACAAGTTAGAGGCAACACACACACACACACACACACCCCTGACGCACTCTATCCATCACAGTCAGTACCCTTGAGGTAGCGTCACACACACTTTACTGACGCACTCTATCCCTCACAGGTCCCTTAATGAAGCCTCACACACACACTTTACTGACGCACTCTATCCCTCACACACACTTTACTGACGCACTCTATCCCTCACACACACTTTACTGACGCACTCTATCCCCCACAGCTCCCTTAGTAAAGCCTCACACACACTTTACTGACGCACGCTATCCCTCACACACACTTTACTGACGCACTCTATCCCTCACAACACACTTTACTGACGCACTCTATCCCTCAGACACACTTTACTGACGCACTCTATCCCTCACATACACTTTACTGACGCACTCTATCCCCACAGCTCCCTTAATAAAGCCTCACACACACTTTACTGACGCACTCTATCCCTCACACACACTTTACTGACGCACTCTATCCCTCACACACACTTTACTGACGCACTCTATCCCTCACAGCAGCCTTAATAAAGCCTCACACACACTTTACTAACGCACTCTATCCCTCACACACACTTTACTAACGCACTCTATCCCTCACAGCAGCCTTAATAAAGCCTCACACACACTTTACTAACGCACTCTATCCCTCACAACACCCTTAATAAATCCTCACACACACTTTACTGACGCACTCTATCCCTCACAACACCCTTGAAAAGCCTCACACACCTTTTACTGACGCACTCTATCCCTCACAACACCCTTGAAAAGCTTCACACACCTTTTACTGACGCACTCTGTCCCTCACAACACCCTTGATAAAGCCTCACACACACTTTACTGACGCACTCTATCCCTCACAGCTCCCTTAATGAAGCCTCACACACACTTTACTAACGCACTCTATCCCTCACAGCTCCCTTAATGAAGCCTCACACACACTTTACTAACGCACTCTATCCCTCACACACACTTTACTGACGCACTCTATCCCTCACAGCAGCTTTAATAAAGCCTCACACACACACTTTACTGACGCACTCTATCCCTCACAGCAGCCTTAATAAAGCCTCACACACACTTTGCTAACACACTCTTAATGAAGCCTCACACACACTTTACTGACGCACTCTATCCCTCACAGCAGCTTTAATAAAGCCTCACACACACACTTTACTGACGCACTCTATCATCTACAGTGCCCCACAGTGTTTGAAATCGTTAAAAAAGAAAAAGAAAAATACGTTCGTATGATTATAATCTTCATATTCTTGTATTCGTACAACACCGATGCTATTCAGTCTTGCTGTACACCAGCTGGTGTACGAACCTACAGAAACTGGCTCGGAAATAGGGACACATTTTCGCTCATTAGCCCCAATTAAATAGGCAAGTAACATATTCGTATATATATATATATATATATATATATATATATATATATATATATATATATATATATATATATTGCGGCTTTTCCTGGCGCTACCTCGCTGAAGTAGGCGGTGGAGATGGTGTTTTCCAGTGGGGCGGGGTAGCGCCAGGAATGGATGAAGGCAAGCAAATATGAATATGTACATGTGTACATATCTATATGTCTGCGTATGTATATGCATGTATATGCTGATATGTATACATAAGTAAGTATATAGGCGCATATATATATATATATATATATATATATATATATATATATATATATATATATATATATATATATATATATATATAAAGGGGAGCTATGGATCTGTGTTTATCTTTATCATTATGTATGGACTGGATCTGTGTTTATCTTTATTTTATGGAAGGTAAGAAGAGATTAGGGAGGCTCTGTCATTTCCCCTGATGGCTGTGTTGGCCAGCCAGGGGGCGCGAGGCACACTGCAGAGAGAGAGAGAGAGAGAGAGAGAGAGAGAGAGAGAGAGAGAGAGAGAGAGAGAGAGAGAGAGAGAGAGAGAGAGAGAGACAGACAGACACAGACAGAGAGACAGAGACCGAGACAGAGAGAGAGAGAGAGAGAGAGAGAGAGAGAGAGAGAGAGAGAGAGAGAGAGAGAGAGAGAGACAGACAGACAGACAGACAGACAGACAGACAGACACAGACAGAGAGACAGAGACCGAGACAGAGAGAGAGAGAGAGAGAGAGAGAGAGAGAGAGAGAGAGAGAGAGAGAGAGAGAGAGGCGAGCAGACAGACAGACAGACAGACACAGACAGAGAGACAGAGACCGAGACAGAGACAGAGACAGAGAGAGAGAGAGAGAGAGAGAGAGAGAGAGAGAGGCGGGCAGACAGACAGACAGACAGACACAGACAGAGAGACAGAGACCGAGACAGAGACAGAGACAGAGAGAGAGAGAGAGAGAGAGAGAGAGAGAGAGAGAGAGAGAGAGAGAGAGACAGACAGACAGACAGACAGAGAGAGAGGCGGGCAGACAGACAGACAGACACAGACAGAGACAGAGACCGAGACAGAGAGACAGAGACAGACAGAGAGAGAGAGAGAGAGAGAGAGAGAGAGAGAGAGAGAGAGAGAGAGAGAGAGACCAGACAGACAGACAAACAGACAGACAGACAGAGACAGACAGACAGACAGAGAGACAGACACAGACAGACAGACAGAGACAGACACAGACAGACAGACACAGACAGACAGACAGACAGAGAGACAGAGACAGACACAGACAGACAGACACAGACAGACAGACACAGACAGACAGACAGACAGAGAGACAGAGACAGACACAGACAGACAGACAGAGAGACAGAGACAGACACAGACAGAGAGAAACAGAGATAGACAGACAGAGAGACAGACAGAAACAAACAGACAGACAGACAGACACAGACAGAGACAGACAGACAGACAGTCGTTCAAGGGGGGGAGGGGGGGGGGTTGTTCCCGGCAATTCAACCATCCCTCCATGTTTAAAAGCCAGACGGACCTAACAGCCCATAAGCAATCATTAGCCCTATGTTAAATTCGCCCTTAACGACCATTGCGAGCAAGGGGGGGAAAATATATATATACATATAGCACTATCTACATCCTGCAGAGACGCTTAGAGCTCATAATTGCCTCACTGGCGGATACGATTTACACCCTTATGAACTGGGCGTAGTATTATCTTTCTGGACGCCTCACGTGACATTTTAACATTCTCCTGGACCTTAACATGAGATTTTAACATTCTCCTGGACCTTAACATGACATTTTAACATTCTGCTGGACCTTAACATGACTTTTTAACATTCTCCTGGACCTTAACATGACATTTTAACATTCTGCTGGACCTTAACATGACATTTTAACATTCTGCTGGACCGTAACATAACATTTTAACATTCTACTGGACCTTAACATGACATTTTAACATTCTCATGGACCGTAATATGAGACTTTAACATTCTCCTAGACTTTAATATGAGATTTTAACATTCTCCTGGACTTTAATATGACATTTTAACATTCTGCTGGACCTTACCATGACATTTTAACATTCTCACGGACCTAGACATGAAATTTCAACCTTCTCGTGGACCTACACATGATATTTAACATTCTCCTGGGCCTTAACATGACATTTTAACATTCCTCTGAACCTTAATTTGACATTTCAACATTTTTCTGGACATTAACATGACAGATTAACATTCTTCTAGACCTTAACAATGACACTTAAACATTCCTTCTAGACCTTAACATGACATTTAACATTCTACTGGACATCACAAAACATTCTAACATTTTCCTGGATGTCAAAGGGACATTACGGTATTCACCCACACGTCACAGTGGACAATTTTAACATTTTCATGGACATCGCAACGACATTTTAACACCACCTCCTCCTCCCCTCCCCCCCCCCTCCACCAACTTTCCAACACCCTCCAAAAAAAAAAATATATAAAAATAAATAAATTCCAAAATTTTTTCTCTTTTGAAACAATTCCAAAATATTTTTCTTTCTTTTTACTCTTTTCCAACAATTCCAAAATATTTTTCTTTCTTTTTACTCTTTTGAAACAATTACAAAATATTTTTCTTTCTTTTTACTCTTTTGCAACAATTCCAAAATATTTTTCTTTCTTTTTACTCTTTTGCAACAATTCCAAAATATTTTTCTTTCTTTTTACTCTTTTGAAACAATTCCAAAATATTTTTCTTTCTTTTTACTCTTTTCCAACAATTACAAAATATTTTTCTTTCTTTTTACTCTTTTGCAACAATTCCAAAATATTTTTCTTTCTTTTTACTCTTTTGAAACAATTCCAAAATATTTTTCTTTCTTTTTACTCTTTTCCAACAATTACAAAATATTTTTCTTTCTTTTTACTCTTTTGCAACAATTCCAAAATATTTTTCTTTCTTTTTACTCTTTTCCAACAATTCCAAAATATTTTTCTTTCTTTTTACTCTTTTGAAACAATTACAAAATATTTTTCTTTCTTTTTACTCTTTTCCAACAATTCCAAAATATTTTTCTTTCTTTTTACTCTTTTGCAACAATTCCAAAATATTTTTCTTTCTTTTTACTCTTTTGAAACAATTCCAAAATATTTTTCTTTCTTTTTACTCTTTTCCAACAATTCCAAAATATTTTTCTTTCTTTTTACTCTTTTGCAACAATTCCAAAATATTTTTCTTTCTTTTTACTCTTTTGAAACAATTCCAAAATATTTTTCTTTCTTTTTTCTCTTTTGAAACAATTCCAAAATATTTTTCTTTCTTTTTACTCTTTTGCAACAATTCCAAAATATTTTTCTTTCTTTTTACTCTTTTGAAACAATTCCAAAATATTTTTCTTTCTTTTTTCTCTTTTGAAACAATTCCAAAATATTTTTCTTTCTTTTTACTCTTTTCCAACAATTCCAAAATACTTTTCTTTCTTTTTACTCTTTTCCAACAATTCCAAAATATTTTTCTTTCTTTTTACTCTTTTCCAACAATTCCAAAATATCGGTGATTCCAGACGTGTGTGGAAACCCCGTATTTAAAAACATGGACTCCTCCTAATCACTTCATTTACTTCACATACGTGTTAAAGAAAAAGTTAAAAGAAAAAAAATATATATATAAAATTCAACCCATCATCAATGTCTTTTGAAACGAGACAGAAACTTAATTCATCTTAAATATAAGTTTTAATTAATCCTTGTACTTAATAATGACAAAAAAATTAAAAAAAAAAAAGGGGGGCGGGGTTCTTTTACATGCATGTGGCTTTTTTAGTACACTAAAAATACATTCATTTTTTTTGGCTTTTTCTTTGGTTTACATAATATATATGAGTTAGCTCAGAGGCAATTTTTTTTTTTATATTAAATATGAATGTATTTTTTAAGGTCATGTTTTACCACGCCTTATCTACCCTTCTATTGAAGGCGGCCCTTGCCAACCTTTCCAGTAAGGGAAGCCCTTTCTATCCCCTTCCAGTAAGGGAAGCCCTTACCACCCCTTCCAGTAAGGGAAGCCTTTCTATCCTCTTCCAGTAAGGGCAGCCCTTACCACCCCTTCCAGTAAGGGAAGCCCTTACTACCCCTTCTACTAAATCCAGCCCCTATAACCCTTTCCACTAAGGGCAGCCCTTACCACCCCTTCCAGTAAGGGAAGCCCTTACTACCCCTTCCAGTAAGGGCAGCCCTTACTACCCCTTCCAGTAAGGGCAGCCCTTACCACCCCTTCCAGTAAGGGCAGCCTTCTCTATCCCCTTCCAGTAAGGGCAGCCCTCT
>NC_092228.1:45001152-45003652 GCF_036320965.1 Panulirus ornatus
GGGCACATGGAGAGAATGAGTGAGGAAAGATTGACCAAGAGGATATATGTGTCGGAGGTGGAGGGAACGAGGAGAAGAGGGAGACCAAATTGGAGGTGGAAAGATGGAGTGAAAAGGATTTTGTGTGATCGGGGCCTGAACATGCAGGAGGGTGAAAGGAGGGCAAGGAATAGAGTGAATTGGAGCGATGTGGTATACAGGGGTTGACGTGCTGTCAGTGGATTGAATCAAGGCATGTGAAGCGTCTTGGGTTAACCATGGAAAGCTGTGTAGGTATGAATATTTGCGTGTGTGGACGTGTGTATGTACATGTGTATGGGGGGGTTGGGCCATTTCTTTCGTCTGTTTCCTTGCGCTACCTCGCAAACGCGGGAGACAGCGACAAAGTATAAAAAAAAAAAAAAAAAAAAAAAAAAAAAAAATATATATATATATATATATATATATATATATATATATATATATATATATATATATATATAGTAGTAGAAGCTGTAATTATAATACAGTGACTAGTTTACGTAAAGGGCCCATATCTGCATTTTCTATAAACGGAATTTGAAGCCTAGTCTACCTTAGAACTCTAGGTTTACATGTATCAAAGTAAACTCCTGGATACTTGGAAACACAAGAATGGAAAACTGGGGAGGGGGAGGGAGGAGAAAGAAAATGTAAACTGCCTGAATACGTCTTCCCATTTTTTATCATTGGGCGCCGTTTTCTATTAAGCCGCTGTGACCCCGCCCAAAAGAAATCCTTCAAAGGCAATTGTAAATTAAAGAGAGTTTGAAAGCAAGACGCCCCACCAGACCTCTCTCTCTCTCTCTCTCTCTCTCTCTCTCTCTCTCTCTCTCTCTCTCTCTCTGTCTCCCCTCGAAGACACCCATATTTTTCATCTCTCTCTCTCTCTCTCTCTCTCTCTCTCTCTCTCTCTCTCTCTCTCTCTCTCTCTCTCTCTCTCCTCGAAGACACCCATATTTTTCATCTCTCTCTCTCTCTCTCTCTCTCTCTCTCTCTCTCTCTCTCTCTCTCTCTCTCTCCTCGAAGACACCCATATTTTTCATCTCTCTCTCTCTCTCTCTCTCTCTCTCTCTCTCTCTCTCTCTCTCTCTCTCTCTCTCTCTCTCCTCGAAGACACCCATATTTTTCATCTCTCTCTCTCTCTCTCTCTCTCTCTCTCTCTCTCTCTCTCTCTCTCTCTCTCTCTCTCTCTCTCTCTCTCCTCGAAGACACCCATATTTTTCATCTCTCTCTCTCTCTCTCTCTCTCTCTCTCTCTCTCTCTCTCTCTCTCTCTCCCTCCTCGAAGACACCCATATTTTTCATCTCTCTCTCTCTCTCTCTCTCTCTCTCTCTCTCTCTCTCTCTCTCTCTCTCCTCGAAGACACCCATATTTTTCATCTCTCTCTCTCTCTCTCTCTCTCTCTCTCTCTCTCTCTCTCTCTCTCTCTCTCTCTCTCTCTCTCTCCCTCCTCGAAGACACCCATATTTTTCATCTCTCTCTCTCTCTGTCTCTCTCTCTCTCTCTCTCTCTCTCTCTCTCTCTCTCTCTCTCTCTCTCTCTCTCTAATCACCCAGGTATATATATAAAAAAAATAAAAAGGAAGTTTATTAACTCGTGGAGCGATGTAGTGGCGCGGGGCGACGGTGTTCTTGTGCGTGTGTGTGTGTGTGTGTGTGTGTGGGGGGGGGGGGGGGTTTACTGCTAGCCGCGTTACAATAGAATTTACCACGTGTACCGTACCGCCAGCAGCGACGGTACGGTACACGTTGGTACACGGTACAGAGGTACCGTGGCTTACTGGAGTCGTCATTCATCTGCTCGAGGGGTCGTACCGTCGTGCTCAAGGGTCGTACCGTCGTGTTCGAGGGTCGTACCGTCGTGCCCAAGGGCCGTACCGTCGTGTTCAAGGGTCGTACCGTCGTGTTCAAGGGTCGTACCGTCGTGTTCAAGGGTCGTACCGTCGTGTTCAAGGGTAGTACCACCGTCGTGTACAAGGGTCGTACCGTCGTGTTCGAGGGTCGTACCGTCGTGTTCAAGGGTCGTACCGTCGTGCTCAAGGGACGTACCGTCGTGCTCAAGGGTCGTCCCGTCGTGTTCAAGGATCGTCCCGTCGTGTTCAAGGGTCGTACCGTCGTGTTCAAGGGTCGTCCCGTCGTGTTCAAGGGTCGTACCGTCGTGTTCAAGGGTCGTACCGTCGTGTTCAAGGGTCGTCCCGTCTTGCCCAAGGGGTCGTACCGTCGCCGAGCTCAAGGGTCGTTCTGTCTTGCCCAAGGGTCGTATCGTCGTGTTTAAGGGTCGTACTGTCCTACCCAAGTAGTGAACCCCATTTGAAGCAGATATAAACACAGGATCGAACCCCTCTTCGAAGCAGTGTTGCTTTCGCCTCTGGACACACTGAATCTATGCAGCCATTGAACCCATCGCCTGCACACAACACCACAATCCACTGGGAATATAAAAGCCCATTTTCCATCATATCAAATCTAAATCCTCTTTA
>NC_092228.1:45008652-45021152 GCF_036320965.1 Panulirus ornatus
GTCGTACCGTCGTGCTCAAGGGTCGTACAGTCGTGTTCGAGGGTCGTACCGTCGTGTTCAAGGGTCGTACAGTCGTGTTCGAGGGTCGTACCGTCGTGCTCAAGGGTCGTACAGTCGTGTTCGAGGGTCGTACCGTCGTGCTCAAGGGTCGTACAGTCGTGTTCGAGGGTCGTACCGTCGTGCTCAAGGGTCGTACAGTCGTGTTCAAACGTCGTACCGTCGTGTTCAAGGGTCGTACCGTCGTCCTCAAGGGTCGTACAGTCGTGTTCAAACGTCGTACCGTCGTGCTCAAGGGTCGTACCGTCGTGCTCAAGGGTCGTACAGTCGTGTTCGAGGGTCGTACCGTCGTGCTCAAGGGTCGTACAGTCGTCGTGCTCAAGGGTCGTACCGTCGTCGTGCTCAAGGGTCGTACCGTCGTCGTGCTCAAGGGTCGCACCGTCGTGGTCAAGGGTCGTACCGTCGTGTTCAAGGGTCGTACCGTCGTGCACAAGGGTCGTACCGTCGTGCTCAATGGTCGTACCGTCGTCGTGTTCAAGGGTCGTACCATCGTGCGCAAGGGTCGTACCGTCGTGGTCAAGGGTCGTACCGTCGTGCTCAAGGGTCGTACTTTGGCTGAGTCTCTCTGTAACGTCACTGTAGTAAATACAGCTGAAATACAGCGCTGAAATACATAAAAAAAAACTCCGTTTCCCACCATCAAACACGCAACCCAGCCCGATAGATAGAGGCCAGCAACCCAGCCCGATAGATAGAGGCCAGCAACCCAGCCCGATAGATAGAGGCCAGCAACCCAGCCCGATAGATAGAGGCCAGCAACCCAGCCCGATAGATAGAGGCCAGCAACCCAGCCCGATAGATAGAGGCCAGCAACCCAGCCCGATAGATAGAGGCCAGCAACCCAGCCCGATAGATAGAGGCCAGCAACCCCGCCCGATAGATAGAGGCCAGCAACCCAGCCCGATAGATAGAGGCCAGCAACCCAGCCCGATAGATAGAGGCCAGCAACCCAGCCCGATAGATAGAGGCCAGCAACCCAGCCCGATAGATAGAGGCGAAAGTGGCTTGTTGTTTTCCTTTGTTTCCTTGTTTGTTTGTTTGTTTGTTTGTCATCCATTGATACGGTGGTGACTGGAAAACTCAGTGGCCATGATCGGGTCGCCCCTAACTCGTCTCTCTTCCAGTGGTGGACACAGTAACTTGCGTTGATGAAGTGGACAATACAGCGATGTAGGATCGCTGAGAATGTACAAGAAATGGGGCCCCCACCAGTGTAGAACTCTCCCTCCCCGTACAGTACAAGAGATGGGGCCCCCACCAGTGTAGAACTCTCCCTCCCCGTACAGTACAAGAGATGGGGCCCCCACCAGTGTAGAACTCCCTCCCCGTACAGTACAAGAGATGGGGGCCCCCACCAGTGTAGAACTCTCCCTCACCCGTACAGTACAAGAGATGGGGGCCCCCACCAGTGTAGAACTCCCTCCCCGTACAGTACAAGAGATGGGGGCCCCCACCAGTGTAGAACTCTCCCTCACCCGTACAGTACAAGAGATGGGGACCCCACCAGTGTAGAACTCTCCCTCACCCCGTACAGTACAAGAGATGGGGGCCCCCACCAGTGTAGAACTCCCTCCCCGTACAGTACAAGAGATGGGGCCCCACCAGTGTAGAACTCCCTCCCCGTACAGTACAAGAGATGGGGCCCCCACCAGTGTAGAACTCTCCCTCCCCCGTACAGTACAAGAGATGGGGGCCCCCACCAGTGTAGAACTCTCCCTCCCCGTACAGTACAAGAGATGGGACCCCCACCAGTGTAGAACTCTCCCTCCCCCGTACAGTACAAGAGATGGGGGCCCCCACCAGTGTAGAACTCTCCCTCCCCGTACAGTACAAGACATGGGACCCCCACCAGTGTAGAACTCCCTCCCGGTACAGTACAAGAGATGGGAGGCCCCCACCAGTGTAGAACTCCCTTCCCCCGTACAGTGCAAGAGATGGGAGGCCCCACCAGTGTAGAACTCCCTCCCCGTACAGTACAAGAGATGGGGCCCCCACCAGTGTAGAACTCCCTCCCCCGTACAGTACAAGAGATGGGGGCCCCCACCAGTGTAGAACTCCCTCCCCCGTACAGTACAAGAGATGGGGGCCCCACCAGTGTAGAACTCCCTCCCCCGTACAGTGTAAGAGATGGGACCCCACCAGTGTAGAACTCCCTCCCCCGTACAGTACAAAAGATGGGGGCCCCCACCAGTGTAGAACTCCCTCCCCGTACAGTACAAGAAATGGGGTCCCAACCAGTGTAGAACTCCCTCCCCGTACAGTACAAGAGATGGGGCCCCACCAGTGTAGAACTCCCTCCCCGTACAGTACAAGAGATGGGGCCCCCACCAGTGTAGAACTCCCTCCCCGTACAGTACAAGAGATGGGGGCCCCCAGTGTAGAACTCCCTCCCCGTACAGTACAAGAGATGGGGGCCCCCACCAGTGTAGAACTCCCTCCCGTACAGTACAAGAGATGGGGGCCCTCACCAGTGTACACTCTCCCTCCCCGTACAGTACAAGAGATGGGGGCCCTCACCAGTGTACACTCTCCCTCCCCGTACAGTACAAGAGATGGGGGCTCACCACCAGTGTAGAACTCCCTCCCCCGTACAGTACAAGAGATGGGGCTCCCCACCAGTGTAGAACTCCCTCCCCGTACAGTACAAGAAATGGGGCTCCCCACCAGTGTAGAACTCCCTCCCCGTACAGTACAAGAGATGGGGCCCCCACCAGTGTAGAACTTCCTCCCCCGTACTGTACAAGAGATGGAGGCCCCCACCAGTGTAGAACTCCCTCCCCGTACAGTACAAGAAATGGGGCCCCCACCAGTGTAGAACTCCCTCCCCGTACAGTACAAGAGATGGGGGCCCCCACCAGTGTAGAACTCCCTCCCCGTACAGTACAAGAGATGGGGCTCCCACCAGTGTAGAACTCCCTCCCCGTAGAGTACAAGAGAAGGGGGCCCCCACCAGTGTAGAACTCCCTTCCCGTACAGTACAAGAGATGGGGCCCCCACCAGTGTAGAACTCCCTCCCCCGTACAGTACAAGAGATGGAGGCCCCCACCAGTGTAGAACTCCCTCCCCGTACAGTACAAGAAATGGGGGCCTCCACCAATGTAGAACTCCTTCCCCGTACAGTACAAGAGATGGGGGCCCCCACCAGTGTAGAACTCCCTCCCCGTACAGTACAAGAGATGGGGGCCCCCACCAGTGTAGAACTCCCTCCCCGTACAGTACAAGAGATGGGGGCCCCCACCAGTGTAGAACTCCCTCCCCGTACAGTACAAGAGATGGGGCTCCCACCAGTGTAGAACTCCCTCCCCGTAGAGTACAAGAGAAGGGGGCCCCCACCAGTGTAGAACTCCCTTCCCGTACAGTACAAGAGATGGGGCCCCCACCAGTGTAGAACTCCCTCCCCCGTACAGTACAAGAGATGGAGGCCCCCACCAGTGTAGAACTCCCTCCCCGTACAGTACAAGAAATGGGGGCCTCCACCAATGTAGAACTCCTTCCCCGTACAGTACAAGAGATGGGGGCCCCCACCAGTGTAGAACTCCCTCCCCGTACAGTACAAGAGATGGGGGCCCCCACCAGTGTAGAACTCCCTCCCCGTACAGTACAAGAGATGGGGGCCCCCACCAGTGTAGAACTCCCTCCCCGTACAGTACAAGAGATGGGGCCCCCACCAGTGTAGAACTCCCTCCCCCGTACAGTACAAGAGATGGGGCCCCCACCAGTGTAGAACTCCCTCCCCGCACTTTTCAAGAGATGGGGGGGCCCCACCAGTGTAGAACTCCCTCCCCGTACAGTACAAGAGATGGGGCCCCCCACCAGTGTAGAACTCCCTCCCCGTACAGTACAAGACATGGGCCCCCACCAGTGTAGAACTCCCTCCCCCGTACAGTAGAAGAGATGGGGGCTCCCACCAGTGTAGAACTCCCTCCCCGTACAGTACAAGAGATGGGGGCTCCCACCAGTGTAGAACTCCCTCCCCCGTACAGTACAAGAGATGGGGCCCACACCAGTGTAGAACTCCCTCCCCGTACAGTACAAGAGATGGGGGCCCCCCACCAGTGTAGAACTCCCTCCCCGTACAGTACAAGAGATGGGGCCCCCACCAGTGTAGAACTCCCTCCCCGTACAGTGCAAGAGATGGGGGCCCCCACCAGTGTAAAACTCCCTCCCCGTAAAGTACAAGAGATGGGAGGCCCCCCACCAGTGTAGAACTCCCTCCCCGTACAGCACAAATAGAGAATCACACACACACACACACACACACACACACACACACCATTTTTACACCAATGTCTATAATGTTTATAGATAAATCCTTCTCTCCATTCCCCGTTAATACGTTCTTACGCGCTGACCGTACGTATAACAGGGTGTGTGTGTGTGTGTGTGTGTGTGTGTGTGTGTGTGTGTGTGTGTGTCTATTTGCATATAGATGATGGATTTTCCATACCATTAAAACAGGCATAAACCAATCCGGATTTGGACTGGATTCTTCTTCTTTGACTTGAGCGAACGTCTCGGGTTTATATAATCACGTCAAAGATTTATATTGATCTCTATTAAAAGAAAATGTATATATATATATATATATATATATATATATATATATATATATATATATATATATATATATATATATAGGGCAAGACGAGTGGATGTGTATAGAAAAATAGTTTCATCTAGTATATATATATATATATATATATATATATATATATATATATATATATATATATATATATATATATATATATATACTAGATAGAAAGACATAGAAACAAACATCTCCACAAACAGCGAAAGAAAATGAGTATATACATTATGTATATATATACATTATGTATATATATACACACCTAATGTGTATATATACATTCTCATCACAAATTCCCGAGGTTCATCCAATTGACCGATCAATAAAATGCCCAAAAAATCCCACCAAAAAATCGCTTCTCAGAAGACGATCATAACATAGTATGAACACATGAACGAGAGAGGCGAAAATCCCATCCCTCCTCTATAGGACTGTCAGCCATGAGGGGTTTGGAGGGTTAGGGTGGGGGTTAGGGTGGGGTTAGGGTGGGGGTTAGGGTGGGGTTAGGGTGGGGGTTAGGGTGGGGTTAGGGTGGGGGTTAGGGTGGGGGTTAGGGTGGGGTTAGGGTGGGGTTTAGGGTGGAGTTAGGGTGGGGGTTAGGGTGGGGTTAGAGTAGGGTTAGGGTTGGGTTAGGGTGGGGGATAGGGTGGGGTTAGGGTGGGGTTAGGGTGGGGGTTAGGGTGGGGGTTAGGGTGGGGTTTAGGGTGGGGTTAGAGTAGGGTTAGGGTTGGGTTAAGGTGGGGGTTAGGGTGGGGTTAGGGTGGGGGTTAGGGTGGGGTTTAGGGTGGGGTTTAGGGTGGGGGTTAGGGTGGGGTTTAGGGTGGGGTTAGGGTGGGGGTTAGGGTGGGGTTTAGGGTGGGGTTAGGGTGGGGTTAGGGTGGGGTTAGGGTGGGGTTTAGGGTAGGGTTAGGATAGGGTTAGGGTGGGGGATAGGGTGGGGGTTAGGGTGGGGTTAGGGTGGGGTTAGGGTGGGGTTTAGGGTGGGGTTAGGGTGGGGGTTTAGGGTAGGGTTTAGGGTGGGGTTAGGGTGGGGGGTTAGGGTGGGGGTTAGGGTGGGGTTTAGGGTGGGGGTTATGGTGAGGTTTAGGGTGAGGTTTAGGGTGGGGTTAGGGTGGGGGGTTAGGGTGGGGGTTAGGGTGGGGTTTAGGGTGGGGGTTATGGTGAGGTTTAGGGTGGGGTTAGGGTGGGGGTTTAGGGGTAGTGAACAATGCCTTGTGTGAGGGAAGCGAGTTTGATACACATTTTTTCCCACATAGGATCGTTAAAATGTCATTGTTTTTCGATCATGGACGATAATGTTGGATGAGGTAAACATTGTTATCTCATTGTCTACGGAAGGCCAAGCTTGCAGATAATGTTAATCTTTAATGCATAAAATCTACATATATGCAAATTGACACCTATAACATATCGTCTTCCAATTAATTTAGTAATTTCGTCGATCAGGGCTTACAAAGTTTATTATATATATATATATATATATATATATATATATATATATATATATATATATATATATATATATATATATATATATATATATATATATATATTATATTATTTATTATACTTTGTCGCTGTCTCCCGCGTTTGCGAGGTAGCGCAAGGAAACAGATGAAAGAAATGGCCCAACCCCCCCCCATACACATGTATATACATACGTCCACACACGCAAATATACATACCTACACAGCTTTCCATGGTTTACCCCAGACGCTTCACATGCCTTGATTCAATCCACTGACAGCACGTCAACCCCGGTATACCACATCGCTCCAATTCACTCTATTCCTTGCCCTCCTTTCACCCTCCTGCATGTTCAGGCCCCGATCACACAAAATCTTTTTCACTCCATCTTTCCACCTCCAATTTGGTCTCCCTCTTCTCCTCGTTCCCTCCACCTCCGACACATATATCCTCTTGGTCAATCTTTCCTCACTCATTCTCTCCATGTGCCCAAACCACTTCAAAACACCCTCTTCTGCTCTCTCAACCACGCTCTTTTTATTTCCACACATCTCTCTTACCCTTACGTTACTCACTCGATCAAACCACCTCACACCACACATTGTCCTCAAACATCTCATTTCCAGCACATCCATCCTCCTGCGCACAACTCTATCCATAGCCCACGCCTCGCAACCATACAACATTGTTGGAACCACTATTCCTTCAAACATACCCATTTTTGCTTTCCGAGATAATGTTCTCGACTTCCACACATTCTTCAAGGCCCCCAGAATTTTCGCCCCCTCCCCCACCCTATGATCCACTTCCGCTTCCATGTTTCCATCCGCTGCCAGATCCACTCCCAGATATCTAAAACACTTCACTTCCTCCAGTTTTTCTCCATTCAAACTCACCTCCCAATTGACTTGACCCTCAACCCTACTGTACCTAATAACCTTGCTCTTATTCACATTTACTCTTAACTTTCTTCTTCCACACACTTTACCAAACTCAGTCACCAGCTTCTGCAGTTTCTCACATGAATCAGCCACCAGCGCTGTATCATCAGCGAACAACAACTGACTCACTTCCCAAGCTCTCTCATCCCCAACAGACTTCATACTTGCCCCTCTTTCCAAAACTCTTGCATTTACCTCCCTAACAACCCCATCCATAAACAAATTAAACAACCATGGAGACATCACACACCCCTGCCGCAAACCTACATTCACTGAGAACCAATCACTTTCCTCTCTTCCTACACGTACACATGCCATACATCCTCGATAAAAACTTTTCACTGCTTCTAACAACTTTCCTCCCACACCATATATTCTTAATACCTTCCACAGAGCATCTCTATCAACTCTATCATATGCCTTCTCCAGATCCATAAATGCTACATACAAATCCATTTGCTTTTCTAAGTATTTCTCACATACATTCTTCAAAGCAAACACCTGATCCACACATCCTCTACCACTTCTGAAACCACACTGCTCTTCCCCAATCTGATGCTCTGTACATGCCTTCACCCTCTCAATCAATACCCTCCCATATAATTTACCAGGAATACTCAACAAACTTATACCTCTGTAATTTGAGCACTCACTCTTATCCCCTTTGCCTTTGTACAATGGCACTATGCACGCATTCCGCCAATCCTCAGGCACCTCACCATGAGTCATACATACATTAAATAACCTTACCAACCAGTCAACAATACAGTCACCCCCTTTTTTAATAAATTCCACTGCAATACCATCCAAACCTGCTGCCTTGCCGGCTTTCATCTTCCGCAAAGCTTTCACTACCTCTTCTCTGTTTAACAAATCATTTTCCCTAACCCTCTCACTTTGCACACCACCTCGACCAAAACACCCTATATCTGCCACTCTATCATCAAACACATTCAACAAACCTTCAAAATACTCACTCCATCTCCTTCTCACATCACCACTACTTGTTATCACCTCCCCATTTCGCGCCCTTCACTGAAGTTCCCATTTGCTCCCTTGTCTTACGCACTTTATTTACCTCCTTCCAGAACATCTTTTTATTCTCCCTAAAATTTAATGATACTCTCTCACCCCAACTCTCATTTGCCCTTTTTTTCACCTCTTGCACCTTTCTCTTGACCTCCTGTCTCTTTCTTTTATACATCTCCCACTCAATTGCATTTTTTCCCTGCAAAAATCGTCCAAATGCCTCTCTCTTCTCTTTCACTAATACTCTTACTTCTTCATCCCACCACTCACTACCCTTTCTAATCAACCCACCTCCCACTCTTCTCATGCCACAAGCATCTTTTGCGCAATCCATCACTGATTCCCTAAATACATCCCATTCCTCCCCCACTCCCCTTACTTCCATTGCTCTCACCTTTTTCCATTCTGTACTCAGTCTCTCCTGGTACTTCCTCACACAGGTCTCCTTCCCAAGCTCACTTACTCTCACCACCCTCTTCACCCCAACATTCACTCTTCTTTTCCGAAAACCCATACAAATCTTCACCTTAGCCTCCACAAGATAATGATCAGACATCCCTCCAGTTGCACCTCTCAGCACATTAACATCCAAAAGTCTCTCTTTCGCACGCCTGTCAATTAACACGTAATCCAATAATGCTCTCTGGCCATCTCTCCTACTTACATAAGTATACTTATGTATATCGCGCTTTTTAAACCAGGTATTCCCAATCATCAGTCCTTTTTCAGCACATAAATCTACAAGCTCTTCACCATTTCCATTTACAACACTGAACACCCCATGTATACCAATTATTCCCTCAACTGCCACATTACTCACCTTTGCATTCAAATCACCCATCACTATAACCCGGTCTCGTGCATCAAAACCACTAACACACTCATTCAGCTGCTCCCAAAACACTTGCCTCTCATGATCTTTCTTCTCATGCCCGGGTGCATATGCACCAATAATCACCCACCTCTCTCCATCAACTTTCAGTTTTACCCATATTAATCGAGAATTTACTTTCTTACATTCTATCACATACTCCCACAACTCCTGTTTCAGGAGTATTGCTACTCCTTCCCTTGCTCTTGTCCTCTCACTAACCCCTGACTTCACTCCCCAGACATTTCCAAACCACTCTTCCCCTTTACCCTTGAGCTTCGTTTCACTCAGAGCCAAAACATCCAGGTTCCTTTCCTCAAACATACTACCTATCTCTCCTTTTTTCACATCTTGGTTACATCCACACACATTTAGACACCCCACTCTGAGCCTTCGAGGAGGATGAGCACTCCCCGCGTGACTCCTTCTTCTGTTTCCCATATATTATATTATATATATATTATATATATACGTCTCTTCGATGTATATCAACTGACTGTTATATTTCTCTCTTGTGTCTCCCCTGATGATGTGATTATGACACGAAAGTGCACTTGGTAACTTATCGTTGTTCATTTCCCCCCGTGGACTCATAGTAATATATATATACATATATATATATATATATATATATATATATATATATATATATATATATATATATATATATATATATATATATATATATATATTTTCATACTATTTGCCATTTCCCGCGTTAGCGAGGTAGCGTTAAGAACAGAGAACTGGGCCTTAGAGAGAATATCCTCACCTGACCCCCTTCTCTGTTCCTTCTTTTGGAAAATTAAAAAAAACAAGAAAGGGGAGGATTTCCAGCCCCCCGCTCCCTCCCCTTTTAGTCGCCTTCTACGACACGCAGGGAATACGTGGGAAGTATTCTTTCTCCCCTATCCCCAGGGATATGGAGGACAGTGTGTGTGTGTGTGTGTGTGTGTGTGTGTGTGTGTGTGTGTGTGTGTGTGTGTGACTCTTTCTTGCCCCACCATATCAGAAATTCCTTAAGCATCCATACGGGCGCTGCCGTAGGTGCGACGATGAAAGGGAATGTACAATTGTGTGTGAGAGAGAGAGAGAGAGAGAGAGAGAGAGAGAGAGAGAGAGAGAGAGAGAGAGAGAGAGAGAGAGAGAGAGAGACAGACAGACAGACAGAAAGACAGACAGACAGATAAATAGATAGACAGACAGAAAGACAGACAGATAAATAGACAGACAGACAGACACACACACACACACACACACACACACACAGACACACAGACACACACACACACACACACACACACACACACACACACACACGGGCAAACAAAACTCAGAACATAAACAAAGGGAGTGCAGACAACGTCGTCAGCTTGGGCAAACAAACCAAACACTGAACAAACTCACCCCGGCTGTTCACCCATGAACATGAACACTGAACAACGCAGGAGCCTTAGTGGGGGGGAAGGGGGAGGGGGGAAGGGGGAGGGGGGAAGGGGGAGGGGGGGAAAGGGGAAGGGGGAGGGGGAAGGGGGAGGGACGACGTCGTCTGTGCGACAGAATAATACATTGAACAACACTGGTTGTTGCCCTGGGGGGGTGGAGAGGGGGAGGGAGGGGGGAGGTTGAATGGGGGGGAGGAGGAGAAGGCTGGGGGGGAGGGGGGGTAGATAGATTCAAAGAGCGACAGTGAATGTCAGAAAGAAAAAAAAAATTGAAAACTGGTCCGTTGAACATGGGTTGGAGAGAGAGAGAGAGAGAGAGAGAGAGAGAGAGAGAGAGAGAGAGAGAGAGAGAGAGAGAGAGAGAGAGAGAGAGAGATTAAGCTTGAGGTTGAACGCTGAACTTTTCATGAAAAAAAATGAACTGGTCTGTTGAACATGGGTTGGAGAGAGAGAGAGAGAGAGAGAGAGAGAGAGAGAGAGAGAGAGAGAGAGAGAGAGAGAGAGAGAGAGAGAGCTTATGCTTGAGGTTGAACACTGAACTTTTCTTTGCCCTCCCTGCCCCCCCTCCACCCCCTCCCCTCCCTCCACCACCGTGGGAAGTCTGGGTGTGTTCATCGTGTGAAAAGATGAAACATTGAACAACTGAACACATCTCCCGAGGGCCTTGATAACTGGCATGTGGAGGTGAACACTGAACATATCTTCTATATCCAGGTATACTAACTGGAGGCGATTATTGAACACATACCACATATATAGCTTTATATACCAACTGGCATGTGGAGGTGAACATTGAACACATCTTCTATATCCAGCTATTCCAACTGGAGGCGATCATTGAACACATCCATCCACATATATAACTTTATATACAAAATGGCATGTGGAGGTGAACATTGAACATATCTTCTATGTCCATCTATTCTAACTGGCATCTGGAGGTGAACATTGAACATATCTTCTATATCCAGGTATACTAACTGGAGGCGATTATTGAACACATACCACATATATAGCTTTATATACAAACTGGCATGTGGAGGTGAACATTGAACATATCTTCTATATCCAGCTATTCTAACTGGAGGCGATCATTGAACACATACCACATATATAACTTTATATACAAACTGGCATCTGGAGGTGAACATTGAACATATCTTCTATATCCAGCTATTCTAACTGGAGGCGATCATTGAACACATCCATCCACATATATACCTTTATATACACACTGGCATGTGGAGGTGAACATTGAACATATCTTCCACACGTAGCAATTGAACTCATATGTGGAATTGAACCTTTGAATGTATTGCCTTATTTTGCCACTAGAATACCGTGTGTTCGTTCGTCTGTCTCTGTGCCTCTGTGTGATTACTTAAATGTAATCACTAGCTGTAAATTACCCATCGCAATTATCCATGTGATTACTTAAATGTAATCACTAGCTGTGAATTACCCATCGCAATTACCCATGTGATTACTTAAATGTAATCACTAGCTGTAAATTACCCATCGCAATTACCCATGTGATTACTTAAATGTAATCACTAGCTGTGAATTACCCATCGCAATTACCCATGTGATTACTTAAATGTAATCACTAGCTGTAAATAACCCATCGCAATTACCCATGTGATTACTTAAATGTAATCACTAGCTGTAAATTACCCATCGCAATTACCCATGTGATTACTTAAATGTAATCACTAGCTGTAAATTACCTATCGCAATTACCCATGTGATTACTTAAACGTAATCACCAGTTGTAAATTACCCATCGCAATTACCCATGTGATTCCTTAAATGTAATCACTAGCTGTAAATTACCCAACACAATTACCCATTTGGTGTTACCGGACTCGACTGGGGACTTACCTTCGTCAGTGGAACGAGGCGGAGGAGCGTGTCTCCCCTGCTACTGATTGGAGCGCAGGCTTGAAGCTGCAGGGCGCCTGTGAAAGGTAATTACATAATTAAAAATTAAATTACATTACCTCTCTTTACTGCACGGGGGAGTACTGTGTGTGTGTGTGTGTGTGTGTGTATGTGTGTGTGTGTACGTGTGTGTGTGTATGTGTGTGTGTGTGTGTGTG
>NC_092228.1:45028652-45031152 GCF_036320965.1 Panulirus ornatus
TACACTGATGTGTTACAGTGGCCCCGGGGGTCTGGCTTGGCTACACTGATGTGTTACAGTGGCCCCGGGGGTCTGGCTTGGCTACGCTGCTGTGTTACAGTGGCCCCGGGGTCGTCTGGCTTGGCTACGCTGCTGTGTTACAGTGGCCCCGGGGTCGTCTGGCTTGGCTACACTGCTGTGTTACAGTGGCCCCGGGGGTCTGGCTTGGCTACGCTGCTGTGTTACAGTGGCCCCGGGGTCTGGCTTGGCTACACTGCTGTGTTACAGTGGCCCCGGGGGTCTGGCATGGCTACACTGCTGTGTTACAGTGGCCCCGGGGGTCTGGCATGGCTACACTGCTGTGTTACAGTGGCCCCGGGGTCGTCTGGCTTGGCTACACTGCTGTGTTACAGTGGCCCCGGGGGTCTGGCTTGCTATGTTAAAAGCCAGATCGTATTCATCCCGACCAAGTTAACATAGGCCAGACCCCCCCGTGTGTTGTGCCGATGTTAAATTAACACACAGCCCTCTTCCTGGATCGAGGGGGCAATTATTAACACGCCGATATCTGATATCGGCGTGTTAATTGCCATCGGGGCTCATCCCCCCTCCTCCCTACCCCCCCTTCCCCTTTCCCCTTCTCCCCTTCCCCTTTCCCCTTCCTCCTTCCCCTTCTCCCCTTCCCCTTTCCCCTTCCCCCTTCCCCTTCTCCCCTCTACCCCCCCTTCCCCCTTCCCCTTCTCCCCTTCCCCTTCCCCCTTCCCCTTCTCCCCTCTAACCCCCCTCAACCCCCCCCTCCGTTCCCCCCCCCCTCCCCCGTGAGCACGACCCCTTGAAGGGAACAATGAGGCCAGTGTGTGTGCTGAGCGGCTTGGGCTTGCCCGTGGGCAGGGCGTATCCCCAGGCTCCCCCCCCCCCCACCTACGCCCCCCCACGGGGGGGAACGGGGGGGGGGGGGAGCGTCCCAGACGCATATCGTAAATGCGTAAAATTTTTCAAAGGTGTGACACGCTGGTTTCATTTCACTTCGTCTTCTGTCTTCATTTAAGATCGCTCAGTAGACAGTGGGTAGGTGTTCACTGGGGTTATACAGTGGGTAGGTGTTCATTGAGGTTATACAGTGGGTAGGTGTTCATTGGGGTTATACAGTGGGAGGTGTTCATTGGGGTTATACAGTGGGAGGTGTTCACTGGGGTTATACAGTGGGTAGGTGTTCACTGGGGTTATACAGTGGGTAGGTGTTCACTGGGGTTATACAGTGGGGAGGTGTTCACTGGGGTTATACAGTGGGAGGTGTTCACTGGGGTTATACAGTGGGAGGTGTTCACTGGGGTTATACAGTGGGAGGTGTTCATTGGGGTTATACAGTGGGTAGGTGTTCATTGGGGTTATACAGTGGGTAGGTGTTCATTGGGGTTATACAGTGGGTAGGTGTTCATTGGGGTTATACAGTGGGAGGTGTTCACTGGGGTTATACAGTGGGTAGGTGTTCATTGGGGTTATACAGTGGAGGTGTCATTGGGGTTATACAGTGGGTAGGTGTTCATTGGGTTATACAGTGGGTAGGTGTTCATTGGGGTTATACAGTGGGAGGTGGTTCATTGGGGTTATACAGTGGGTAGGTGTTCACTGGGGTTATACAGTGGGTAGGTGTTCACTGGGGTTATACAGTGGGTAGGTGTTCACTGGGGTTATACAGTGGGGAGGTGTTCACTGGGGTTATACAGTGGGGAGGTGTTCATTGGGTTATACAGTGGGAGTGTTCATTGGGGTTATACAGTGGGAGGTGTTCACTGGGGTTATACAGTGGAGTGTTCATGAGGTTATACAGTGGACGGTGTTACTGGGGTTATCAGTGGGAGGTGTTCACTGGGTTAACAGTGGGAGGTGTTCATTGTGGGTTATACAGTGGGAGGTGTTCACTGGGGTTTATACAGTGGGAGTGTTCATTGGGGTTATACAGTGGGAGGTGTTCACTGGGTTATACAGTGGGAGGTGTTCATTGAGGTTTATACAGTGGGTAGGTGTTCATGGGGTTATACAGTGGGAGGTGTTCATTGGGTTATACAGTGGGAGGTGTTCATTGGGTTATACAGTGGGTAGGTGTTCATTGGGTTATACAGTGGGAGGTGTTCACTGGGGTTATACAGTGGGAGGTGTTCACTGGGGTTATACAGTGGGTAGGTGTTCATTGGGTTATACAGTGGGTAGGTGTTCACTGGGGTTATACAGTGGGAGGTGTTCATTGGGTTATACAGTGGGAGGTGTTCACTGGGGTATACAGTGGGAGGGTTCCTGGTTATACAGTGGGAGGTGTTCATTGGGGTTATACAGTGGGAGGTGTTCATGGGGTTATACAGTGGGAGGTGTTCATGGGTTATACAGTGGTAGGTGTTCATTGGGGTTATACAGTGGGAGTGTTCACTGGGGTTATACAGGGAGGTGTTCATTTGGGTTATACAGTGGAGGTTTCACTGGGTTATACAGTGGGAGGTGTTCACTGGGTTATACAGTGGGGGTT
>NC_092228.1:45038652-45043652 GCF_036320965.1 Panulirus ornatus
CATATTTTTTTCTTTTACAACATTTCGTTAGTTTTTGCTTGACAGATAAAGTTTAAATCAAGTCCTTCTCAAACTGAAGTCTTTCAAAGTCTCTTAAAGTTCCACAAAAAATCTTTTTTATGTCCTTTGTAAAGTTATTTCAAGTATTTTCGTTAGTTATCCAGTTTCTAATTGGTTATTTTTATTACCATTATCATCATTATTATTATAATTATTATTATTATTATTATTATTATTATTATTATTATTATTATTATTATTATCATTATTATCATTATTATTATTATTATTATTATTATTATTATTATTATCATTATCATTATTATTATCATTATTATTAATATTATTATTATTATCATTATTATCATTATTATTATTATTATTATTATTATTATTATTATTATTATTATTATTATCATTATCATTATTCGTGTTCTTGCAAGTGGATGATAAGGGAGGTTTATCTAACCTTTGCAATCAGTTGTTGTGAGTGTAGAGTGCGTTGGTAGGGAGATTTGAGTGCGTTGGTAGGGAGACTAGAGTGCGTTGGTAGGGAGACTAGAGTGCGTTGGTAGGGAGACTAGAGTGCGTTGGTAGGGAAACTAGAGTGCGTTGGTAGTGAGACTATAGTGCGTTGGTAGTGAGACTAGAGTGCGTTGGTAGGGAGACTAGAGTGCGTTGGTAGGGAAACTAGAGTGCGTTGGTAGTGAGACTATAGTGCGTTGGTAGTGAGACTAGAGTGCGTTGGTAGGGAGACTAGAGTGCGTTGGTAGGGAGACTAGAGTGCGTTGGTAGGGAAACTAGAGTGCGTTGGTAGTGAGACTATAGTGCGTTGGTAGTGAGACTAGAGTGCGTTGGTAGGGAGACTAGAGTGCGTCGGTAGTGAGACTAGAGTGCGTTGGTAGGGAGACTAGAGTGCGTTGGTAGGGAGACTAGAGTGCGTTGGTAGGGAGACTAGAGTGCGTTGGTAGTGAGACTAGTGCGTTGGTAGTGAGACTAGATGTGCGTTGGTAGGAGACCTAGAGTGCGTCGGTAGTGAGACTAAGAGTGCGTTGGTAGGGGAAGACTAGAGTGCGTTGGTAGGGAGACTAGAGTGCGTTGGTAGGGAGACTAGAGTGCGTTGGTAGTGAGACTAGAGTGCGTTGGTAGTGAGACTTGAGTGCGTTGGTAGGGAGACTAGAGTGCGTTGGTAGTGAGACTAGAGTGCGTTTGTAGGGAGACTAGAGTGCGTTGGTAGGGAGACTAGAGTGCGTTGGTAGGGAGACTGTACAGTGCGTTGGTAGGGATAGTCTAGAGTGCGTTGGTAATGAGTGCAGAGTGCGGTGGTGGTGAGAGTGTAGAGTGCAATGGTAGTGAGATTGTAGAGTGCACTGGTAGTGAGTGTAGAGTGCGTTGGTAGAGTGTAGAATGCGTTGGTAGTGAGAGTGTAGAGAGCGTTGGTAAGGAGAGTCAAGAGTGCGTTGGTAGTGAGAGTGTCGAGTGCGTTAGCAGTGAGTGTAGAGTGCGTTGGCAGTCAGAGTGCGTTAGTAGTGAGAGTGTAGAGTGCGATGGTAGTGAGTGTGTAGAGTGCGATGGTAGTGAGAGTGTAGAGTGCGTTAGCAGTGAGAGGGTAGAGTACGTTAGCAGTGAGAGGGTAGAGTGCGTTAGCAGTGAGAGTGTAGAGTGCGTTAGCAGTGAGAGGGTAGAGTACGTTAGCAGTGAGAGGGTAGAGTGCGTTAGCAGTGAGAGTGTAGAGTGCGTTTGGCAGTGAGAGTGTAGAGTGCGTTGGCAGAGAAACACACTCGGAACGAACTCCACCCACCCCCTTCGTGGAGATATCAAAGTTTAATTATAATACTTTCCATAATTCTCTGTCGAGTGTGTTGACCAATAATTTTGGTGCGACACGAGAAAAATTGTGCCTCTCTCTCTCTCTCTCTCTCTCTCTCTCTCTCTCTCTCTCTCTCTCTCTCTCTCTCTCTCTCTCTCTCTCTCTCTCTCTCTCTCATGTCTACACACAACAGAGGGCCTGAGGCAGTTCATCTACCATATGCTTCTAATTATCATTAACCTTTTAAAAACAATTTTGTTGCACTTTTCACACACAAAAAATAAATAAATAAATAAATAAATAAAACATGCAGATGAAGGTATTATACTCTAAGTTCAAAAAAAAATATTATATTTTATTCTGGACTTAAAAATTACAGCCGGAAGGATATATATATATATATATATATATATATATATATATATATATATATATATATATATATATATTTTTTTTTTTTTTTTTATACTTTGTCGCTGTCTCCCGCGTTTGCGAGGTAGCGCAAGGAAACAGACGAAAGAAATGGCCCAACCCCCCCCCCCCCCCATACACATGTACATACACATGTCCACACACGCAAATATACATACCTACACAGCTTTCCATGGTCCACCCCAGACGCCTCACATGCCTTGATTCACTCCACTGACAGCACGTCAACCCCTGTATACCACATCGCTCCAATTCACTCTATTCCTTGCCCTCCTTACACCCTCCTGCATGTTCAGGCCCCGATCACACAAAATCTTTTTCACTCCATCTTTCCACCTCCAATTTGGTCTCCCTCTTCTCCTCGTTCCCTCCACCTCCGACACATATATCCTCTTGGTCAATCTTTCCTCACTCATTCTCTCCATGTGCCCAAACCATTTCAAAACACCCTCTTCTGCTCTCTCAACCACGCTCTTTTTATTTCCACACATCTCTCTTACCCTTACGTTACTTACTCGATCAAACCACCTCACACCACACATTTTCCTCAAACATCTCATTTCCAGCACATCCATCCTCCTGCGCACAACTCTATCCATAGCCCACGCCTCGCAACCATACAACATTGTTGGAACCACTATTCCTTCAAACATACCCATTTTTGCTTTCCGAGATAATGTTCTCGACTTCCACACATTTTTCAAGGCTCCCAAAATTTTCGCCCCCTCCCCCACCCTATGATCCACTTCCGCTTCCATGGTTCCATCCGCTGACAGATCCACTCCCAGATATCTAAAACACTTCACTTCCTCCAGTTTTTCTCCATTCAAACTCACCTCCCAATTGACTTGACCCTCAACCCTACTGTACCTAATAACCTTGCTCTTATTCACATTTACTCTTAACTTTCTTCTTCCACACACTTTACCAAACTCAGTCACCAGCTTCTGCAGTTTCTCACATGAATCAGCCACCAGCGCTGTATCATCAGCGAACAACTGACTCACTTCCCAAGCTCTCTCATCCCCAACAGACTTCATACTTGCCCCTCTTTCCAGGACTCTTGCATTTACCTCCCTAACAACCCCATCCATAAACAAATTAAACAACCATGGAGACATCACACACCCCTGCCGCAAACCTACATTCACTGAGAACCAATCACTTTCCTCTCTTCCTACACGTACATATATATATATATATATATATATATATATATATATATATATATATATATATATATATATATATATATATATATATTCCTATGAGTCCACGGGGCAAAATGAAACACGATAAGTTGCCAAGTGCACTTTCGTGTCATAATCACATCATCAGGGGAGACACAAGAGAGAAACATAACAGTCAGTTGATATACGACGAAGAGACGAAGCTAGGACGCCATTTGGTAAACAATATATGTATACATAAGTTGCCAAGTGCACTTTCGTGTCATAATCACATCATCAGGGGAGACACAAGAGAGAAATATAACAGTCAGTTGATATACAACGAAGAGACGAAGCTAGGACGCCATTGGGTAAACATGCCCCACTATCATTTTTTTTTTTTTTTTTTCCCCAGTGGTTGGAAGGGGGTGAGAAAAGGGGGGGGCGGGGTTATATGCTGCTTTCCACTGATTCACACGCAGGAGGAATTGCTACAATTACTGCCACTGGATTTTAACCCGCGGTGGTGTTTTGTGTATGCAAATGAAGGTTGAAAGGTAGGTACAGGAGGGGGGGGCGGGGTGGGGAGTGCCCACGTGGCAACGACATCAAATGTTTTCCTTCACTGGTCATCAATTTTTTCTCTGTCAACAAGTATATTCTTTTGTGTCGTTATATATATATACACATATTCTTTTTTTTTTTCTTTTACTTTGTCGCTGTCTCCCGCGTTTGCGAGGTAGCGCAAGAAAACAGACGGAAGAAATGGCCCAACCCCCCCCCCCCCATACACATGTATATACATACGTCCACACACGCAAATATACATAACTACACAGCTTTCCATGGTTTACCCCAGACGCTTCACATGCCTTGATTCAATCCACTGACAGCACGTCAACCCCGGTATACCACATCGATCCAATTCACTCTATTCCTTGCCCTCCTTTCACCCTCCTGCACGTTCAGGCCCCGATCACACAAAATCTTTTTCACTCAATCTTTCCACCTCCAATTTGGTCTCCCACTTCTCGTTCCCTCCACCTCCGACACATATATCCTCTTGGTCAATCTTTCCTCACTCATTCTCTCCATGTGCCAAAACCATTTCAAAACACCCTCTTCTGCTCTCTCAACCACGCTCTTTTTATTTCCACACATCTCTCTTACCCTTACGTTACTTACTCGATCAAACCACCTCACACCACACATTGTCCTCAAACATCTCATTTCCAGCACATCCATCCTCCTGCGCACAACTCTATCCATAGCCCACGCCTTGCAACCATACAACATTGTTGGAACCACTATTCCTTCAAACATACTCATTTTTGCTTTCCGAGATAATGTTCTCGACTTCCACACATTCTTCAAGGCTCCCAGGATTTTCGCCCCCTCCCCCACCCTATGATCCACTTCCGCTTCCATGGTTCCATCCGCTGCCAGATCCACTCCCAGATATCTAAAACACTTTACTTCCTCCAGTTTTTCTCCATTCAAACTTACCTCCCAATTGACTTGACCCTCAACCCTACTGTACCTAATTACCTTGCTCTTATTCACATTTACTCTTAACTTTCTTCTTTCAC
>NC_092228.1:45048652-45056152 GCF_036320965.1 Panulirus ornatus
GACAGAGTTGGGGTGGATAACTAGGCTGGGCTGCTAATTAGTAGCACGGGCTGTTAATGCCTAATTACCCAATGTACTGTACTAAAAAGGGGGGAAGGAAAGTGGGTAAAAGGGGGGGTAAAAGGGGCCTGAAAAAGGGAAGGAAAGGGGGAAAGGAAAGGGGGATAAATACGGGGGGGCCTGAAAGAAAAGGGGTTATCTTTACTAATGAGGGTCTGAATACAGTGTTATTCATTCCCCCCTTTTCCCCTTTTCCCCCTTTTCCCCCTTTCCCCCACCCCTTTTCCCCCTTTCCCACCCACCCCACACCCACCACATTGCACACAACCGGGCCACAGTGGATCGCTACATTATACATTATTCATTGAGGCTTGTACAACGCCCTGGTGAATGACACATGGTTGTTATTCAATGCACGAGAGTGAATGGCCAAAATGATATCTCACACAAAACGAGCCATAGCATGTTTTCCCCCCCTTCTCTTCACTCTCCAATAAATGAATAAATGTATAATGATGGTCATTCATTTATCTGTAAATGTAGGTCTTGATTGTCAAGGATTTAATAGACTTTTACGGGTCATCTGTGTAAACTGCTGTTGCTCTGGCCTCTGATTGGCTCCGGGTTTGTTTACATTCGATGGTGATTGGCTGAGGGATGGATTCAGTCCCACTGGTGATTGGTTGACGTTAAACCCGCTCTGAGGGGTGATTGGTCGAAAGCGTATCCAATCTCGGCGATGATTGGTCAAGAATATGTCCAGTCTAGGCGTTGATTGGTTGAAGACTGATATGAACGTTTCCCATGATCGTTTTTTTAACGTAAACGTTTCCATTGACATGAAACGTTTCTCATGATCGCTTTTGACTGACAGAAACGTTTCTTGTAATCGTTTCGTGCTATAAACGTTTCCAGACATGAAACGTTTTTCATGATCGTTTTTGACTAACAAGAACGTTTCTTGTAATCGTTTTGTGCTTTGAACGTTTGTAGCCGTGAAACGTTTCAGTTGACATGAAACGTTTCCAGTGACATAAAACGTTTCCAACCGAGAATTACGTTCCCACTGACAGGAACGTTCGTAATGACTTCAAACGTTTGCAAATGAGAACCAAACGTTTCCAGTTACATCCACGTCCCCCCCTCCCCCAACCCTGCCTGACATGAGTGACACGCATAGAAATAGAATTTCTAAATCCGGTTATGATTTTGAAAGCATGAGTGAAGGGGGGGGGGAGGGAAGTGGGGGAGGGAAGTGGGGGGAGGGAAGTGGGGGAGGGAAGTGGGGGGAGGGAGGGGAAGGAGGGGGATGAGGAGGGGGGAAGTGGGGGGGGTGTGTGTGGTGGGGGGGGGCTTTGAGTGTCAATTGCCATGCTTCAGCAGAAACGTTTTTTTTTTTTCCTCATTAATTGCAATATTTAATGAGGGTAATGAGAGAGAGAGAGAGAGAGAGAGAGAGAGAGAGAGAGAGAGAGAGAGAGAGAGAGAGAGACGCCTAGGGACCTAACATGGAACAGGAGAGAGAGAGAGAGAGAGAGAGAGAGAGAGAGAGAGAGAGAGATAGAGAGAGAGAGAGAGAGAGAGAGAGAGAGAGAGAGAGACGCTAGGGACCTATCATGGAACAGGAGAGAGAGAGAGAGAGAGAGAGAGAGAGAGAGAGAGAGAGAGAGAGAGAGAGAGAGAGAGACGCCTAGGGACCTATCATGGAACAGGAGAGAGAGAGAGAGAGAGAGAGAGAGAGAGAGAGAGAGAGAGAGAGAGAGAGAGACGCCTAGGGACCTATTATGGAACAGGAGAGAGAGAGAGAGAGAGAGAGAGAGAGAGAGAGAGAGACGCCTAGGGACCTATCATGGAACAGGAGAGAGAGAGAGAGAGAGAGAGAGAGAGAGAGAGAGAGAGAGAGAGAGAGAGAGAGAGACGCCTAGGGACCTATCATGGAACAGGAGAGAGAGAGAGAGAGAGAGAGAGAGAGAGAGAGAGAGAGAGAGAGAGAGAGAGAGAGAGACGCCTAGGGACCTATTATGGAACAGGAGAGAGAGAGAGAGAGAGAGAGAGAGAGAGAGAGAGAGAGAGAGAGAGAGAGAGAGAGAGAGAGACGCCTAGGGACCTATTATGGAACAGGAGAGAGAGAGAGAGAGAGAGAGAGAGAGAGAGAGAGAGAGAGAGAGAGAGAGAGAGAGAGAGAGAGAGAGACGCCTAGGGACCTATAATGGAACAGGAGAGAGAGAGAGAGAGAGAGAGAGAGAGAGAGAGAGAGAGAGAGAGAGAGAGAGAGAGAGAGAGAGAGACGCCTAGGGACCTATTATGGAACAGGAGAGAGAGAGAGAGAGAGAGAGAGAGAGAGAGAGAGAGAGAGAGAGAGAGAGAGAGAGAGAGAGAGAGAGAGAGAGAGAGAGAGACGCCTAGGGACCTATTATGGAACAGGAGAGAGAGAGAGAGAGAGAGAGAGAGAGAGAGAGAGAGAGAGAGAGAGAGACGCCTAGGGACCTATTATGGAACAGGAGAGAGAGAGAGAGAGAGAGAGAGAGAGAGAGAGAGAGAGAGAGAGAGAGAGAGAGAGAGAGAGAGAGAGAGAGGCGCTCTCTAAAGTTTAACTTGAATGGAAAGCTGCAATTGATTCGTGCACGTCATTATGCAAATGTATTTTGCTTGGAGGGGAGAGGAGGGGAAAGGGGAGAGGAGGGGAAAGGGGAGGGGAAGGGAGGGGGAAGGGGAGAGGGGAGAGGAGGGGAGGGGAGGGGAAAGGGTAAGGGGAGTCTTCCACACGTGGGTATTGTTAATGTTTTGATCTTTCTATACATTTGTGTTGTATAGCAAGTTAGATTAGGTGACATTCGAGCTATATATATATATATATATATATATATATATATATATATATATATATATATATATATATATATATATATATATATATATATATAATTCATATAATTTTCTATAACCTGTCTATATATATATGGCCCAGTCTTATATAGCAGGTTATGGATGACATTCAAACTATATTTCACCCTTTTCTATACTCAGTCTATATGGCCCAGTCTGATATAGAAGGGTATGGGTGACATCCAAACTATAATTCCCTTTTCTATACTCAGTCTATATGGCCCAGTCTTATATAGAAGGGTATGGGCGACATTCAAACTATATTTCACCCTTTTCTATACTAAGTCTATATGGCCCAGTCTGATATAGAAGGGTATGGGTGACATCTAAACTATAATTCCCTTTTCTATATCTGATCTATAATCCCCAGCGTCATATATAGCACGCTATAGGCGACTTTCTAACTATAATTCCCTGTTCTATATAATCACTTTATCATCTCTAATGTTCACTCAGCTACAAGCTAAGAGCTCTATTTCAGCGGGTGGGTGTGGGTGGGTGGGTTGGGTGGGTTGGGTGGTGGTGGGTAGGTTGGGTGGGTGTGGGTGGGTGTGGGTTGGTGGGTTGAGTGGGGGTGGGTCGGTGGGTGGGTAGGTTGGGTGGGTGTGTTGGGTGGGTTGGTCGGTGGGTGTGGGTGGGTAGGTTGGGTGGGTGTGGGTGGGTAGGTGGGTGGGTGTGGGTTGGTGGGTTGGGTGGGGGTGGGTCGGTGTGTGGGTAGATTGGGTCGGTGGGTGGGTTGGGTGGGTGTGGGTGGGTGTGTGGGTAGGTTGGGTCGGTGGGTGGGTGTGGGTAGGTGGGTAGATTGGGTGTGGATGGGTGTGGGTGGGTGTGGGTTGGGTGGGTCATGTGGTCAGTCAACGTGCGTTGAATCATCCTGTGATCAGTGAGAGATAACATGGTACCACTCCAGTGCCTCACGTCCGGTTGGAGGAGAAAAAAAAAAAATGAATAATGGGTTTAACACAGTGTAGTGGAGGGAGGGGGGAGGGAGGAGGGGGGGTAGGGGAGGGGGGGAATGTGTGTATACATGATTTTAATTACAGGATGGTCAACTGACGGAGGGTAATTTGCCCTAAAGCTGCAATTGTTGCACTGGTCACTGCGTTTAATTGAAGCTGGCCTGTGGAAAAAAAATAATATATATATATATATATATATATATATATATATATATATATATATATATATATATATATATATATATATATATATATTCCCCGTGGACTCATAGGAATATCTTGATCACGCGCAAAATTGTGATCCTTTCCAATATATATATATATATATATATATATATATATATATATATATATATATATATCTTTTTTTTATCTCTGTCTCCCGCGTTAGCGAGGTAGCGCAAGGAAACATACGAAAGAATGGCCCAACCCACCCACATACACATGTATATACATACACGTCCACACACGCAAATATACATACCTATACATCTCAATGTATACATATATATACACACACAGACATATACATATATACACATGTACATAATTCATACTGTCTGCCTTTATTCATTCCCATCGCCACCTCGCCACACATGGAATACCATCCCCCTCCCCCCCTCATGTGTGCGAGGTAGCGCTAGGAAAAGACAACAAAGGCCCCATTCGTTCACACTCAGTCTCTAGCTGTCATGTAATAATGCACCGAAACCACAGCTCCCTTTCCACATCTAGGAATATATACATATTCTCCATCTCCCGCGTTAGCGAGGTAGCGGTAACAACAGAGGACTGGGCCTTCGAGGTAATATCCTCACTTGGCCCCCTTCTCTGTTCCCTCTTTTGGAAAAGTGAAAACGAGAGGCGAGGATTTCCAGCCCGGTGTAAACATTCCTCTCGGTACATCCCATTTTCTTCGTGTTTCTTATCAGTTATCCTCTTGTTATCTTTTGTTATCAGTTATCCTCTTGTTATCTTTTGTTATCAGTTATCCTCTTGTTATCTTTTGTTATCAGTTATCCTCTTATCTTTTGTTATCAGTTCTCCTCTTGTTATCTTTTGTTATCAGTTATCCTCTTGTTATCACTTATCTTTTTATTTATTCTTTCTTATCTTTCTTCATTTTTTTCTTTTTTTTGTTTCCCTTGTTGTTTGCGGCTCTTATCATTCTCGTTTTCCTTCTTAATCTTCATCTTCCGTTTTCTCTCCATCATCTTCATCTTCCGTTTTCTCTTCATCGTCTCCGTTTTCTTTATTACATTTTCATCTTCCTGCGTCCCGATGCATGACAAGGTCCCGGGCAAGAGGGGCTTAACAATACCTTTGGTCATTTGGGCGATTTTTCACAGCCGGTGTAATGAAGTATCGACTCTAACGACCATCAGCCTTTTAGGCTTCTCTCGCCCACACTATTCAAAAAATATTCGAATATTGGAAAATCGTACTTATAGAAGCTAAGAAACTGTTCATCATTAAAGATTACTAATTAGTAAAGCAATTTGCCTAATTAACAATACTTGGCACTTAAGATGATTAAGAAGAGAGAAAAAGATATATTTATACATAAGGATCCGAACAGTTTGGAACCCTGGCCAGCGTCAGAGCAAGGCTTCCGAACGCATATTTTTTCTTTTTTTTTTCAAACCCAGGACAATCACCCCTGAACACCTGGTAAAGAATTATCAACCTAATGGCCAGACATCAAAAGACATAAAGATATACGTATAGCTGACCAGTTCATATTACGCCCCAGATTTTAATCAATTTGGACATAATGCGATAAATCGAAGCGAATATATAGCGTTTTGTGAAGGTCCCAGAAGCGCTGGACACCGTAGGATCCCACCCATCAGGTATGTTCATACTGGGGGAAAAAATATGAGGTTGCGTCTTCGTTCTACAGGTCTAGATGCGCTATAATGGTGGCAAGATGTCTTCGACAGACGCCTAGACATACTGAGTCTTTAGTGAAGCCAAGATGTCTTCGACGGATATCAAGATATACAAAAGTCTTTCGTGAAGTCAAGATGTCTTTGAGAGACATCAAGATATACAAAAGTCTTTCGTGAAGTCAAGATGTCTTCGACAGACATCAAGATATACAAAAGTCTTTAGTGAATTCAAGATGTCTTCGACAGACATCAAGATACCCAAAAGTCTTTCGTGAAGTCGAAGACGTCTTTCGGAGACGCCTAGAGACAAAACACAGCGTCTATGCCGAGGTCCAAGATGTCTCCAGCAGACGCAGTGATCATACAGCGTCTATAATGACGTCACGATGACGTCAAGACGCCGCGGACACACCAGTGACGTCATGCAGTCTCCCACGACCAGTAGGCGTGGAGGAACGCCTTTCCCGCGTATGTCCTCCGTGGGGGCGGGGCTGCGCCGCTGCCCCCCGCCCCCAAAAGGCTGCGCTACATTCAGTGGCAGGGAAGTGGAGACTCCTTGGACGCCTCCTGATGGCATGAGGGGAAATATATCATTCAGGTGTTTGTTTTTCTTACCCCAATTTTCTCCCCTATTTTGTCCCTTTAATTGGGGCAAAAAATGGGGGACGCTCCCAAATTGTGACATTGTATTGTTGGGTTAGAGACGTGAACAGCGTTCGTGGGGTCGTGTTACGAACGATCCTTTCCTGCACGACGGTACGACCCCTTGAGCACGACGGTACGACCCCTTGAACACGACGGTACGACCCCTTGAGCACGACGGTACGACCCCTTGAGCACGACGGTACGACCCTAGAACACGACGGTACGACCCTTGAACACAAATGTACGACCGTCGTAGTGCTCTAGGGCCGTACCGTCGTGCTCAAGGGTCGTACCGTCGTGCTCAAGGGTCGTACCGTCGTGTTCAAGGGTCGTACCGTCGTGCTCAAGGGTCGTACCGTCGTGGTCAAGGGTCGTACCGTCGTGCTCAAGGGTCGTACCGTCGTGTTGAAGGGTCGTACCGTCGTGTTGAAGGGTCGTACCGTCGTGCTCAAGGGGTCGTACCGTCGTGCTCAAGGGTCGTACCGTCGTGCTCAAGGGTCGTATCGTCGTGCTCAAGGGTCGTATCGTCGTGCTCAAGGGTCGTATCGTCGTGCTCAAGGATCGGATCGTCGTGATCAAGGGTCGTACCGTCGTGATCAAGGGGTCGTACCGTCGTGCTCAAGGGTCGTACCGTCGTGCTCAAGGATCGGATCGTCGTGATCAAGGGTCGTACCGTCGTGATCAAGGGGTCGTACCGTCGTGCTCAAGGGTCGTATCGTCGTGCTCAAGGATCGGATCGTCGTGATCAACGGGTCGTACCGTTGTATTGAAGGGTCGTAGCGTCGTGCTCAAGGGTCGTACCGTCGTGTTCAAGGGTCGTACCGTCGTGCTCAAGGGTCGTACCGTCGTGATCAAGGGGTCGTACCGTCGTGCTCAAGGGGTCGTACCGTCGCGTTGAAGTGGTTTAATACCACTTTTCCCCCCATACAAACCACCCTCCCCCCCTTCAACCTTCTCAGTTAAAACCCCTCCAAACCAACCAACACCCCTCCAAACCAACCAACACCCCTCCAAACCAACCAACACCCCTCCAAACCAACCAACACCCCTCCAAACCAACCAACCAACCCTCCAAACCAAACCTTTCCTCCAAACAAAACCCATCAAACAAACCCTCT
>NC_092228.1:45061152-45066152 GCF_036320965.1 Panulirus ornatus
ACCACGCTCTCTTTATTTCCACACATCTCTCTTACCCTTACGTTACTTACTCGATCAAACCACCTCACACCACACATTGTCCTCAAACATCTCATTTCCAGCACATCCATCCTCCTGCGCACAACTCTATCCATAGCCCACGCCTCGCAACCATACAACATTGTTGGAACCACTATTCCTTCAAACATACCCATTTTTGCTTTCCGAGATAATGTTCTCGACTTCCACACATTCTTCAAGGCTCCCAGAATTTTCGCCCCCTCCCCCACCCTATGATCCACTTCCGCTTCCATGGTTCCATCCGCTGCCAGATCCACTCCCAGATATCTAAAACACTTCACTTCACTTATTATTATTATTATTATTATTATTATTATTATTATTATTATTATTATCATTATCATTACTACTACTACTACTACTACTACTACTACTACTACTATTATCAACATGTGTAGAGTTATGATCATAATGATCATTAATATCATCATTAATGATATGGTATCATTAATATCCACCTTCGATATCGTATCATTACTCTCCCCCAGCCAGACCTACAGCTAAGTTGAGCGGTGTTTGCCTTCATCCATTCCCGTCGCCACCTCGCCCCTTTCCATCTACAATAGGACATTCCTTTCGCAATACATTCGACCCTAAAGTCGATACTCTTTTCCATCCCTCTCCCTCCCTCTCCCTCTCCCTCCTTCCTTCCCTCTCCCTCTCCCTCCCTCTCTCTCCCTCCCTCCCTCGCCACTTGAGCACCTCACACCACGTGACCTTCGGCCATCACACGTCGCCCAGACGACCATCAATCCATAGAGGGCCCCTCCCCCCCCTTCCTCGTCCCCAGTGGCTCCTTGAGAGAGAGAGAGAGAGAGAGAGAGAGAGAGAGAGAGAGAGAGAGAGAGAGAGAGAGAGAGAGAGAGAGAGAGAGGTGAGAGGTGGGGGTTATGAATGGTGATCGTCCTGGGTGTAAACAAACGTACACATGCTTCCCTCTCTCGTCATTCCTGGGAAGGGAAAAAAAAATGGGGGAAAAAAATATATATATATAAACAAAGGTTAAAGATGGTTGGCTGTGGGTGATGCATCTAAGGTATGGAGGACTCCAGGGGGGGGGTTACTGGAAACCTCTTGGGGCTACTGGAAACCTCCTGGGGTTACTGGAAGCATTTTGGGGCTACTGGAAACCTCTTGGGGCTATTGGAAACCTCTTGAGGCTACTGGAAACCTCTTGGGGCTTCTGAAAACCTCTTAGTGTTATCAGAAGCTTCTTACGGCTACTGGAAGCCTCTTGGGGCTACTGGAAGCCTCTTGTGGCTACTGGAAGCCTCTTCGGGCTACTGGAAGCCTCTTCGGGCTGCTGGAAGCCTCTTGTGGCTACTGGAAGCCTCTTGTGGCTACTGGAAGCCTCTTGGGGCTACTGGAAACCTCTTGGGGCTACTGGAAACCTCTTCGGGCTGCTGGAAGCCTCTTGTGGCTACTGTAAGCCTCTTGTGGCTACTGGAAGCCTCTTCGGGCTACTGGAAGCCTCTTCGGGCTACTGGAAGCCTCTTCGGGCTGCTGGAAGCCTCTTGTGGCTACTGGAAGCCTCTTGGGGCTACTGGAAGCCTCTTGGGGCTACTGGAAACCTCTTGGGGCTACTGGAAGCCTCTTGGGGCTACTGGAAACCTCTTGGGGCTACTGGAAGCCTCTTGGGGCTACTGGAAGCCTCTTGGGGCTACTGGAAACCTCTTGGGGCTTCTGGAAACCTCTTGGGGCTACTGGAAGCCTCTTGGGGCTACTGGAAGCCTCTTGGGGCTACTGGAAACCTGTTGGGGCTACTGGAAACCTGTTGGGGCTACTGGAAGTTTCTTGGGGCTAGCCTCTTGTGGCTACTGGAAGCCTCTTGGGGCTACTGGAAGCCTCTTGGGGCTACTGGAAACCTCTTGGGGCTACTGGAAACCTCTTCGGGCTACTGGAAGCCTCTTCGGGCTGCTGGAAGCCTCTTGTGGCTACTGGAAACCTCTTGGGGCTACTGGAAGCCTCTTGAGGCTACTGGAAGCCTCTTGGGGCTACTGGAAGCCTCTTGAGGCTACTGGAAGCCTCTTGGGGCTACTGGAAACCTCTTGGGGCTATTGGAAACCTCTTCGGGCTACTGGAAACCTCTTGGGGCTACTGGAAGCCTCTTGAGGCTACTGGAAGCATATTGGGGCTATTGGAAACCTCTTGGGGCTACTGGAAACCTCTTGGGGCTACTGGAAGCTTCTTGTGGCTACTGGAAGCCTCTTGGGGCTACTGGAAACCTCTTCGGGCTACTGAAACCTCTTGGGGCTACTGGAAACCTCTTGTGGCTACTGGAAACCTCTTGAGGCTACTGGAAGCCTCTTGGGGCTACTGGAAGCCTCTTCGAGGCTACTGGAAACCTCTTGGGGCTACCGGAAGCCTCTTGGGCTTACAGTAACCCACAACCTCCCTCTCTTCCCCCTCCCCCTTCCTCTTTCTTTGGACTACCGGAAGCCCAACCAACAGAAGACCTCCCCCCCCACATCTACCCTCCAAGCCCCATCTTCCATCTACCGGAAACCCTCTTTGGCCCACCGGAAACACCTCCACTCACTCATGAGCATCTTACATGGAGCCCCCGAGACAATGGAAGCCTTCCAGCGCCTCCCAATACGAACGGAAAGAACGATGCGTGGGTAATTAGCATATTGTAAATTAAGGAAATTATGTTAATTGCTTCCCAGGGGCAATGTATACAAAATGTTGTTATGTAAACATACACAATACAAATACGGATAAAGGCAAGCACGTATGAATATGTATACATATATGTATATATGTCTGTGTATGTATATGTATATATTTTGAGATGTTTATGTATATATACGTGTATGTGCGTGTACGTATATATGTGTATATGAGTGAATGGGTCTTTTTTTTCCCGTCTGTTTCCCGGCGCTACCTCGCTGATGCAGGAAATGGCGATCAAGTAAAAAAAAGGGTGCGTGTATATATATATTTTTTTTTTTTTTTTTTTTCATACTATTCGCCATTTCCCGCGATAGCGAGGTAGCGTTAAGAACAGAGGACTGGGCCTTTGAGGGAATACCCTCACCTGGCCCCCTTCTCTGTTCCTTCTTTTGGAAAAAAAAAAAAAAAAAAAAAAAAAAAAAACGAGAGGGGAGGATTTCCAGCCCCCCGCTCCCTTCCCTTTTAGTCGCCTTCTACGACACGCAGGGAATACGTGGGAAGTATTCTTTCTCCCCTATCCCTATATATATATATATATATATATATATATATATATATATATATATATATATATATATATATATATATATATATGATTTGGTAAACAGAGAAGAGGCAGTAAAAGCTTTGCGGAAGATGAAAGCCGGCAAGGCAGCAGGTTTGGATGGTATTGCAAAGGAATTTATTAAAAAAGGGGGTGACTGTATTATTGACTGGTTGGTAAGGTTATTTAATGTATGTATGACTCATGGTGAGGTGCCTGAGGATTGGCGGAATGCGTGCATAGTGCCATTGTACAAAGGCAAAGGGGATAAGAGTGAGTGCTCAAATTACAGAGGTATAAGTTTGTTGAGTATTCCTGGTAAATTATATGGGAGGGTATTGATTGAGAGGGTGAAGGCATGTACAGAGCATCAGATTGGGGAAGAGCAGTGTGGTTTCAGAAGTGGTAGAGGATGTGTGGATCAGGTGTTTGCTTTGAAGAATGTATGTGAGAAATACTTAGAAAAGCAAATGGATTTGTATGTAGCATTTATGGATCTGGAGAAGGCATATGATAGAGTTGATAGAGATGCTCTGTGAAGGTATTAAGAATATATGGTGTGGGTGGCAAGTTGTTAGAAGCAGTGAAAAGTTTTTATCGAGGATGTAAGGCATGTGTACGTGTAGGAAGAGAGGAAAGTGATTGGTTCTCAGTGAATGTAGGTTTGCGGCAGGGGTGTGTGATGTCTCCATGGTTGTTTAATTTGCTTATGGATGGGGTTGTTAGGGAGGTGAATGCAAGAGTTTTGGAAAGAGGGGCAAGTATGAAGTCTGTTGGGGATGAGAGAGCTTGGGAAGTGAGTCAGTTGTTGTTCGCTGATGATACAGCGCTGGTGGCTGATTCATGTGAGAAACTGCAGAAGCTGGTGACTGAGTTTGATAAAGTGTGTGAAAGAAGAAAGTTAAGAGTAAATGTGAATAAGAGCAAGGTTATTAAGTACAGTAGGGTTGAGGGTCAAGTCAATTGGGAGGTGAGTTTGAATGGAGAAAAACTGGAGGAAGTAAAGTGTTTTAGATATCTGGGAGTGGATCTGGCAGCGGATGGAACCATGGAAGCGGAAGTGGATCATAGGATGGGGGAGGGGGCGAAAATTCTGGGAGCCTTGAAGAATGTGTGGAAGTCGAGAACATTATCTCGGAAAGCAAAAATGAGTATGTTTGAAGGAATAGTGGTTCCAACAATGTTGTATGGTTGCGAGGCGTGGGCTATGGATAGAGTTGTGCGCAGGAGGATGGATGTGCTGGAAATGAGATGTTTGAGGACAATGTGTGGTGTGAGGTGGTTTGATCAAGTAAGTAACGTAAGGGTAAGAGAGATGTGTGGAAATAAAAAGAGCGTGGTTGAGAGAGCAGAAGAGGGTGTTTTGAAATGGTTTGGGCACATGGAGAGAATGAGTGAGGAAAGATTGACCAAGAGGATATATGTGTCGGAGGTGGAGGGAACGAGGAGAAGTGGGAGACCAAATTGGAGGTGGAAAGATGGAGTGAAAAAGATTTTGTGTGATCGGGGCCTGAACATGCAGGAGGGTGAAAGGAGGGCAAGGAATAGAGTGAATTGGATCGATGTGGTATACTGGGGTTGACGTGCTGTCAGTGGATTGAATCAGGGCATGTGAAGCGTCTGGGGTAAACCATGGAAAGCTGTGTAGGTATGTATATTTGCGTGTGTGGACGTATGTATATACATGTGTATGGGGGTGGGTTGGGCCATTTCTTTCGTC
>NC_092228.1:45078652-45081152 GCF_036320965.1 Panulirus ornatus
CGAATATTTCCCGCAGATCTTCCTCCTTCATTAAGACGTGGAGTTAAATATCTCTCGCCTGAATGACAGGAATATTCCTGCTTCCCGAGATAATATTCCTCTACAGGAATATCGCTACCTCTCCACAAGAATATTCCCGCCTCTCTACGTAATATTCCTCTACATGAATATTGCTACCTCTCCACAGAATATTCCTGCCTCTCTACGTAATATTTCTCTACAGGAATATTGCTGCTTCCTTAGATAATATTTCCCTACAGAAATATCGCTACCTCTTCACATGAATATTGCTACCTCTCCACAGGAATATTCCTGCCTATCTACGTAATATTTCTCCACAGGAATATTGCTACCTCTCCACAGGAATATTCCTGCCTCTCGACGTAATATTTCTCCACAGGAATATTGCTACTACCCTGGATAATATTTCCCTACAGGAATATTGCTACCTCTCCCCACGAATATTGCTACCTCTCCCCACGAATATTGCTACCTATCTACAGGAATATTCCTCTCTCTCTGCGTAATATTTCTCTACAGGAATATTGCTACTTCCCCCCCCCCCCCCACACACACAACATTGTGCCCCTCTGACCCCAAGAGGGTTCTCCCCCCCCCCCCCCCCCCCCCCCCCCACCACGACCCATAATTAGCCAATCCACATTTTTGCATGAACAAGTTCACATTTTTACCCCTGGTTCACCACCGCCTTGGGGGGGGAGGGGGTCCTCCTCATCACGTCATATATATATATTCCTATGAGTCCAGGGGGGAAAATGAAACACGACAAGTTCCCAAGTGCACTTTCGTGTCATAATCACATCATCAGGGGAGACACAAGAGAGAAATATAACAGTCAGTTGATATACAACGAAGAGACGAAGCTAGGACGCCATTTGGTAAACATGATATACGTCTCTTCGATGTATATCAACTGACTTATATTTCTCTCTTGTCTCTCCCCTGATGATGTGATTATGACACGAAAGTGCACTTGGGAACTTTTCGTGTTTCATTTTCCCCGTGGACTCATAGGAATATCTTGATCACGTGCAAAATTGTGATCCTTTCCAATATATATATATATATATATATATATATATATATATATATATATATATATATATATATATATATATATATATATATGTTATATTATATTACACTTAATGGCTGTCTCCCGCTTTACATAAACGGCCACACACGCACATATACACACAAAGACATAAACATATACACACATGTACATAATTCATACATGTTGCCTTCATCCATTCATGCTGCGGTGTTGGCACCCGGACCTGGCCACAGACAGAACACTGGCCTTATTAAAAGACGTTTTTATTCATCAGTGGCATTTTTTTTTGGGGGGGGGGGTGTGTGGTGTGGAGGGGGATATATATATATGCTTGTGGCATGAGAAGAGTGGGAGGTGGGTTGATTAGAAAGGGTAGTGAGTGGTGGGATGAAGAAATAAGATTATTAGTGAAAGAGAAGAGAGAGGCATTTGGACGATTTTTGCAGGGAAAAAATGCAATTGAGTGGGAGATGTATAAAAGAAAGAGACAGGAGGTCAAGAGAAAGGTGCAAGAGGTGAGAAAAAGGGCAAATGAGAGTTGGGGTGAGAGAGTATCATTAAATTTTAGGGAGAATAAAAAGATGTTCTGGAAGGAGGTAAATAAAGTGCGTAAGACAAGGGAGCAAATGGGAACTTCAGTGAAGGGCGCAAATGGGGAGGTGATAACAAGTAGTGGTGATGTGAGAAGGAGATGGAGTGAGTATTTTGAAGGTTTGTTGAATGTGTTTGATGATAGAGTGGCAGATATAGGGTGTTTTGGTCGAGGTGGTGTGCAAAGTGAGAGGGTTAGGGAAAATGATTTGGTAAACAGAGAAGAGGTAGTGAAAGCTTTGCGGAAGATGAAAGCCGGCAAGGCAGCAGGTTTGGATGGTATTGCAGTGGAATTTATTAAAAAAGGGGGTGACTGTATTGTTGACTGGTTGGTAAGGTTATTTAATGTATGTATGACTCATGGTGAGGTGCCTGAGGATTGGCGAAATGCGTGCATAGTGCCATTGTACAAAGGCAAAGGGGATAAGAGTGAGCGCTCAAATTACAGAGGTATAAGTTTGTTGAGTATTCCTGGTAAATTATATGGGAGGGTATTGATTGAGAGGGTGAAGGCATGTACAGAGTATCAGATTGGGGAAGAGCAGTGTGGTTTCAGAAGTGGTAGAGGATGTGTGGATAAGGTGTTTGCTTTGAAGAATGTATGTGAGAAATACTTAGAAAAGCAAATGGATTTGTATGTAGCATTTATGGATCTGGAGAAGGCATATGATAGAGTTGATAGAGATGCTCTGTGGAAGGTATTAAGAATATATGGTGTGGGAGGCAAGCTGTTAGAAGCACTGAAAAGTTTTTATCGAGGATGTAAGGCATGTGTACGTGTAGGAAGAGAGGAAAGTGATTGGTTCTCAGTGAATGTAGGTTTGCGGCAGG
>NC_092228.1:45086152-45093652 GCF_036320965.1 Panulirus ornatus
GGGGGGTCATCACTGGCTCGTGGGGGTCATCACTGGCTCGTTGGGGTCATCACTGGCTCGTGGGGGTCATCACTGGCTCGTGGGGGGTCATCACTGGCTCGTGGGGGTCATCACAGGCTCGTGGGGGGTCATCACTGGCTCGTAGGGGTCATCACTGGCTCGTGGGGATCATCACTGGCTCGTGGGGGTCATCACTGGCTCGTGAGGGTCATCACTGGCTCGTGGGGGTCATCACTGGCTCGTGGGGGGTCATCACAGGTTCGTGGGGGGTCATCACAGGCTCGTGGGGGTCATCACTGGCTCGTGGGGGTTATCACTGGCTCGTGAGGGTCATCACTAGCTCGTAATGGGTCATCACAGGCTCGTGGGGGTCATCACTGGCTCGTAGGGGTCAGCACTGGCTCGTGGGGGTCATCACTGGCTCGTAAGGGGTCATCACTGGCTCGTAATGGGTCATCACAGGCTCGTAAGGGTCATCACTGGCTCGTGGGGGTCATCACTGGCTCGTGGGGGTCATCACTGGCTCGTAGGGGTCATCATCGGCTCGTGGGGGTCATCACTGGCTCTTGGGGTCACCACTGGCTCGTAAGGGTTATCACTGGCTCGTGGGGGTCATCACTGGCTCGTGAGGGGTCATCACTGGCTCGTGGGGGTCATCACTGGCTCGTGGGGGTCATCACTGGCTCGTGGGGGTCATCAATGGCTCGTGGAGGTCATCACAGGCTCGTGGGGGTCATCACTGGCTCGTAGGGGTCATCACTGGCTCGTAGGGGTCATCACTGGCTCGTGGTGGTCATCACTGGCTCGTGGTGGTCATCACTGGCTCGTAGGGGTCATCACTGGCTCGTGGTGGTCATCACTGGCTCGTAGGGGTCATCACTGGCTCGTGGTGGTCATCACTGGCTCGTAGGGGTCATCACTGGCTCGTGGTGGTCATCACTGTCTCGTGGGGGTCATCAATGGCTCGTGGAGGTCATCACTGGCTCGTGGGGGTCATCACTGGCTCGTTGGGGTCATCACTGGCTCGTGGGGGTCATCACTGGCTCGTGGGGGGTCATCACTGGCTCGTGGGGGTCATCACTGGCTCGTGGGGGTCATCACAGGCTCGTGAGGGTCATCACTGGCTCGTAGGGGTCATCACTGGCTTGTGGGGGTCATCACTGGCTCGTGGGGGTCATCACTGGCTCGTAGGGGGTCATCACTGGCTCGTGGGGGTCATCACTGGCTCGTAGGGGTCATCACTGGCTCGTAGGGGTCATCACTGGCTCGTGGGGGTCATCACTGGCTCGTGGGGGTCATCACTGGCTCGTGAGGGTCATCACTGGCTCGTAATGGGTCATCACAGGCTCGTGGGGGGTCATCACTGGCTCGTAGGGGTCAGCACTGGCTCGTGGGGGGTCATCACTGGCTCGTAAGGGGTCATCACTGGCTCGTAATGGGTCATCACAGGCTCGTAGGGGTCATCACTGGCTCGTGGGGGTCATCACTGGCTCGTGGGGGTCATCACTGGCTCGTAGGGGTCATCACCGGCTCGTGGGGGTCATCACTGGCTCTTGGGGTCATCACTGGCTCGTAAGGGTTATCACTGGCTCGTGGGGGTCATCATTGGCTCGTGGGGGTCATCACTGGCTCGTGAGGGGTCATCACTGGCTCGTGGGGGTCATCACTGGCTCGTGGGGGTCATCACTGGCTCGTGGGGGTCATCAATGGCTCGTGGAGGTCATCACAGGCTCGTGGGGGTCATCACTGGCTCGTGGGGGTCATCACTGGCTCGTAGGGGTCATCACTGGCTCGTGGTGGTCATCACTGGCTCGTAGGGGTCATCACTGGCTCGTGGGGGTCATCACTGGCTCGTAGGGGTCATCACTGGCTCGTGGTGGTCATCACTGGCTTGTAGGGGTCATCACTGGCTCGTGGTGGTCATCACTGGCTCGTGGGGGTCATCAATGGCTCGTGGAGGTCATCACTGGCTCGTGGGGGTCATCACTGGCTCGTACGGGTCATCACTGGCTCGTGGGGGTCATCACTGGCTCGTAGGGGGTCATCACTGGCTCGTAGGAGGAGGTGGGGGTTAGTGTAGATGCGACTGGCGTCCACCTCACTAGGGTGGGCTATGGTGAGGCGCTGAGACAGAAAGCTGGTTGCTCCCTTGTTCTTGCCCCACTCCACTTCAGGTCTATCCCCTGCTCCCCACTCCACTTCAGGTCTATCCTCTGCTCCCCACTCCACACCTAACCGTTCCCCCTCCCTCACCCATCCCCCCACTCCACACCACTCACCATCGTGTACACCCCCTCACATATCCCACTTACACACTCCATTACCCCACCCCAGACGCCTCTGTCCACCCATCCAAAACGCGGTGGTCGGGTTCACTGAGGGAGTGAGGGGGGGTGTGCCATCACCCACACCCACACCCACACCCACCCACACCCACACCCACACCCACACACACCCACACACACGAGACCTACACCTCCCCCACACCCCATAACTCCCCCTCACTTCACCCAAGCCGGATCTGGAGGGGTTGGGGATTGGGTACCCACGTAGAAAGGACTTTGGGGGGGAAGGACTGGGGGAAGACCAGTATGGTTTCTTGGGGGAGGAAAAGGGGGAAGAGGAGGGGAGGAAAGAGAACTGAAACCCCCCCCCTCCACCCTCCACAGAGAACGACGGACCTGAGCAGTGGTTTCAACTTGGTTTCAACTTGGTTTCAACATGGTTGTGGTGGTCTTATGGCACGTTAGAATGTCTCTGTGTGGTCATCACGACCCATTACCTCACGAACGAAGACACGAGTCCACGAACGTCACCCACGCACACCTCCACACCGTAACGAATGGCTAACGAACTCACTTCGCCCATCTGAATAAAATAACGAGAAAAAAAAATGAAGTGTGTGTGTTCACCGCTTCGCCTTTTCAGTAAAAAGAGAGAGAAAAAAAATAAATTCAAGATTGTCAGCGTCGTCTTTCCAGCCTGCCTTTTACGAACACAAAGAAAATGGGATTCCAGGCCTCTACATACTTGGAATCGACCAAAGAATCACTTTAAGTGCCTTCCAGGATGGGAGACTTGCCTCTGGAAACATCTACTACGATTTCCAGTTCCTTGATGTCAGTTGATGGTACGCGTTCATCCTTCTTTGTATTTGTATTTGGTGGTCCTGGAAACCATCAAAATGGCTTCCAGCTGACAAAGGGGGAACTCTGGAAACCTCTACAGTAGCTTCCAGTTGATACTTGCAGCCCCTGGAAACCTCACCAATACCTTCCAGTTGACAATGGTAAGCCTGGAAACCCCTGTAATATCTTCCAGTTGACATAGGTAGGTCCTGGAAACCTCAACCATAGCTTCCAGGTGATAATGGTAAGCCTCGAAACCCCTACAATATCTTCCAGTTGATGTAGGTAGGTCCTGGAAACCTCTACATTAGCTTCCAGTTGATGTAGGTAGGTCATGGAAACCTCTACATTAGCTTCCAGTTGACAATGATAATGCTGGAAACCTCCACAAGAGTTTGCAGAGGGCAAGGATGGCACTGGAAACCTCAATAATAGCTTCTTGTTGATACACGCCTTCCAGTATTCCATGAGAGGTCTGGAAACCTCTTGACCATCTATAGAATCCAGTCCGGCCTGGAGTCCTTTGGGAAAGGCTTCTGCTCTTCACAACACCGTGTCTGGAAACTTGCGATATCCAGACAGTCGAAGACATAGTCTTACACGTCTTCCAGCGGTCAACCACGAGTCTGGAAAAATCATCTCATGGGTTTCCAGACCGTTACATCTGACCCATCCAGATTATGGAACGATTTCCAGAATTCCAGGATGGCCTTCCAAGTTATGACACTCATTCAGCAGGGTTCAGAAAGCTCAGGTGGCCTTCCAGACGGACCACAACCCCCTTCCAGAGAGAGGGTCTTCCTGGAATTCTAAGCTCAGCTGGCCTTCCAGACAGACCACAACCCCTTCCAGAGGGGGTCTTCCTGGAACTCTAAGCTCAGCTGGCCTTCCAGACAGACCACAACCCGCTTCCAGAGGGGGTCTTCCTGGAATTCTAAGCTCAGCTGGCCTTCCAGACAGACCACAACCCCTTCCAGAGAGGGGGTCTTCCTGGAATTCTAAGCTCAGCTGGCCTTCCAGACAGACCACAACCCCCTTCCAGAGGGGGTCTTCCTGGAATTCTAAGCTCAGCTGGCCTTCCAGACAGACCACAACCCCTTCCAGAGGGGGTCTTCCTGGAATTCTAAGCTCAGCTGGCCTTCCAGACGGACCACAACGCCTTCCAGAGAGGGGTCTTCCTGGAATTCTAAGCTCAGCTGGACTTCCAGACAGACCACAACCCCCTTCCAGAGGGGGTCTTCCTGGAACTCTAAGCTCAGCTGGCCTTCCAGACGGACCACAACCCCCTTCCAGAGGGGGTCTTCCTGGAACTCTAAGCTCAGCTGGCCTTCCAGACAGACCACAACCCCCTTCCAGAGGGGGTCTTCCTGGAATTCTAAGCTCAGCTGGCCTTCCAGACAGACCACAACCCCTTCCAGAGAGGGGGTCTTCCTGGAATTCTAAGCTCAGCTGGCCTTCCAGACAGACCACAACCCCCTTTCAGAGAGAGGGTCTTCCTGGAATTCTAAGCTCAGCTGGCCTTCCAGACAGACCACAACCCCCTTCCAGAGAGAGGGTCTTCCTGGAAATCTAAGCTCAGCTGGCCTTCCAGACGGACCACAATCCCTTCCAGAGGGGGGTCTTCCTGGAACTCTAAGCTCAGCTGGCCTTCCAGACAGACCACAACCCCCTTCCAGAGAGGGGGTCTTCCTGGAATTCTAAGCTAAGCTGGCCTTCCAGACAGACCACAACCCCCTTCCAGAGAGGGGGTCTTCCTGGAACTCTAAGCTAAGCTGGCCTTCCAGACAGACCACAACCCCCTTCCAGAGGGGGTCTTCCTGGAACTCTAAGCTCAGCTGGCCTTCCAGACAGACCACAACCCCCTTCCAGAGGGAGGTCTTCCTGGAATTCTAAGCTCAGCTGGCCTTCCAGACAGACCACAACCCCCTTCCAGAGAGAGGGTCTTCCTGGAACTCTAAGCTCAGCTGGACTTCCAGACAGACCACAACCCCCTTCCAGAGGGGGTCTTCCTGGAATTCTAAGCTCAGCTGGCCTTCCAGACGGACCACAACCCCCTTTCAGAGAGAGGGTCTTCCTGGAATTCTAAGCTCAGCTGGCCTTCCAGACAGACCACAACCCCCTTTCAGAGAGAGGGTCTTCCTGGAATTCTAAGCTCAGCTGGCCTTCCAGACAGACCACAACCCCCTTCCAGAGAGGAGGTCTTCCTGGAACTCTAAGCTCAGCTGGCCTTCCAGACAGACCACAACCCCCTTCCAGAGAGAGGGTCTTCCTGGAATTCTAAGCTCAGCTGGCCTTCCAGACGGACCACAACCCCCTTCCAGAGAGGGGGTCTTCCTGGAATTCTTTTTAACAGTACGTTCCAGGGAGGCACTGAGGACTGGTGAGGTCCAGGGGGGGGGGGGGGGTGATGGCTCTTGCCTCATGCTGGAGATCTGGAATTGATTTCCAGTTCACACACAGGAGGAGAGGGAAGTTCTGTCAAGCCTTTATGTTTACAAAAGATAAAGTTATCCAGTAAGTATTAGATCACCCGCACCAGTGATAAAGAAAAAGGGAGCCAAGTGAGGATCTTCCCTCTGAGGCTCAAGTCCTCTAGAGCTTTGAACGCGCTCCCTCGATGCCGCGGGAAGTGGCGAATGTATGTGTGTGTGTGTGTGTGTGTGTGTGTGTGTGTGTGTGTGTGTGTGAGAGAGAGAGAGAGAGAGAGAGAGAGGGGAGGAAGAGAGAGAGAGAGAGAGAGAGAGAGAGAGAGAGAGAGAGAGAGAGAGAGAGAGAGAGAGAGAGACACTCCCATTGCACGAGCCCTGACCAAACTATGTGTCGTTTCCCAAACCTGAGCCATCATTCCCTTCATAGATTATACAACTCCACACCTTCTATATCTCTTCCTCGCTCCCTTATTTCATTTCCTGGGGAATACAGAGCTATGTGGAATATAGCCGGGTCAATGGGTATATCTCAGAGAGGGGGGAAAATCATCCTTGGGGCACCAAGCCCGAAGGTTGAAAATCCCATTCATAGTGGCCGATATTGACAACCATCTCTGCAAATCAGGAAAGGCGATGATTACCTTCAAATCTATTTTCCTCTATCTGTTGGATCACTGTCTATCGATTTACCTTTCTATATGTCTATTTTTTTTTCTATAATTGTGACATGTAGTCAATATGGAGTAATCATTTAACTCATCTAATATCTAATCTATTGATAAATCTATCTTTTCTATATATCTATCCATATCATAGTATCTAAGTTCATGGAAAGTCTATCGAAGATCGATCTATAAATCTATATGTATCTTCGAAATTGATTCATATATAACTATCAATCTATCTATTCATCTATCTCTCATGGAAAGTCTATCGAAGATGGATCTACAAATCTATATCTATCTTCGAAATTTGTCTCTTATATAACTATCTATTAATCTATCTATTTATCTATCTGAGCTCATGGAGAGTCTATCGAAGATGGATCTACAAATCTATATCTATCTATCTTCGAAATTTGTTTCATATATAACTATATACTGATCTATCTATCTATCTAACACTCTATCTATCTATCTAATACTGTATCTATATCTAAATGCTTTTGATCCCATCAAATGGCCTGAATATTATATTCCTTTTTGTTATATCATATATGGCTTATATGTCCCAGTATATGCGTATATACGAATCTAAGTAGTGGAATAAAATGGGTCAAAGCGAATCCTCGTCCCAGTTTTCTCTCTCTCTCTCTCTCTCTCTCTCTCTCTCTCTCTCTCTCTCTCTCTCTCTCTCTCTCTCTCTCTCTCTCTCCCTCCCTCTCTCTCTCTCTCTCTCTCTCTCTCTCTCTCTCTCTCTCTCTCTCTCTCTCTCTCTCTCTCTCTCGCCGCCCGATGACCTGGAAACATCAATAAACAAAGCGCTCTCGCCCAGCTTCGCAGGGTTTCGCCGAAGTGAGAGAGAGAGAGAGAGAGAGAGAGAGAGAGAGAGAGAGAGAGAGAGAGAGAGAGGAGAGAGAGAGGGAGGGAGAGAGAGAGAGAGAGAGAGAGAGAGAGAGAGAGAGAGAGAGAGAGAGAGAGAGAGAGACTAAAAGGATTGGAAAGTCGGTGAAACGAATGAATATATATATATATATATATATATATATATATATATATATATATATATATATATATATATATATATATATATATCCTAGCCTGATCAAGGTGCCCACTTATCGGCTAAACCCTAGGGTAGGATGAACAGCTGGGTTGACTGTGGACCCAGTGCCGCATCCAGGATTCGAACCTATGCGCTCGACCCTAAGAGTCCATACGTGTGTGTGTGTGTGTGTGTGTGTGTGTGTGTGTGTGTGTGTGTGTGTGTGTGTGTGTGTGTGT
>NC_092228.1:45098652-45103652 GCF_036320965.1 Panulirus ornatus
CGGTACAGTGCCACGGTACAGTAGCACGGTACAGTGCCACGGTACACTGCCACGGTACAGTGCCACGGTACAGTAACACGGTACAGTGCCACGGTACAGTGCCACGGTACAGTGCCACGGTACAGTGCCACTCACGTCACGGTACAGTACCACGGTACAGTGCCACGGTACAGTGCCACGGTACAGTGCCACGGTACACTGCCACGGTACAGTGCCACGGTACAGTAACACGGTACAGTGCCACGGTACAGTGCCACGGTACAGTGCCACTCACGTTACGGTACAGTACCACGGTACAGTGCCACGGTACAGTGCCACGGTACAGTGCCACGGTACACTGCCACGGTACAGTGCCACGGTACAGTGCCACGGTACAGTGCCACGGTACAGTACCACGGTACACTGCCACGGTACAGTGCCACGGAACAGTGCCATGGTACAGTAACACGGTACAGTGCCACGATACAGTGCCACGGTACAGCAAGACGGTACAGTGCCACGGTACAGTGCCACGGTACACTGCCACGGTACACTGCCACGGAACAGTGCCATGGTACAGTAACACGGTACAGTGCCACGATACAGTACCACGGTACAGCAAGACGGTACAGTGCCACGGTACAGCAACACGGTACAGTGCCACGGTACAGCAACACGGTACAGTACCACGGTACAGTGCCACGGTACAGCAACACGGTACAGTGCCACGGTACAGTACCACGGTACAGTGCCACGGTACAGTGCCACGGTACAGTACCAAGATAAACATGTTTTTGTTATGAATAACATTTACTCATTCTAAAGAAAATTATCATTACAAAGAAAATCACATAAATCTTGGTCAAAATTTCCTGTTAATGATGTATTGTTTTTATCCCAGGTTGATCTCGTAGCAGTTATATGATGTGGAGGAAAATAGGATGAACTAGATCAGTAGGTCAAAGGGCGTAACTGCAGGCGCCAGCTGGGCTATGACTGATCTCTCCTTGTTGCTTCCTCCTTCATATATATATATATATATATATATATATATATATATATATATATATATATATATATATATATATATATATATATATGGCTGTGTATGTGTATATATGTATATTTGTATATGATATGTATATATATATATATATATATATATATATATATATATATATATATATATATATATATATATATAGGTCAGAGCGCAATGGTGATTAATTGAGCACAGGAGAAACTGTGATCTATATTCACGGTGGGAATTTATATTTCCTACTGTGACATGTGCGTCAGAAGAACTCATTAATAAGGGACGCAAGCGGCGTATATCTTGCGTCCTCCACTTAACGCTTGCCTTCTCGTCCTGGCTACAGCCCAGTACTGTAAGGTGAATTATCATACATTGCAGGAGTTTTCAAGTATGAATAATCATTATTTTCTAAGTCTAAATATTGTTGTATACCTTTTAACATGTGTGGGGTTCGTTTTCTTTTTTTCCCGTGTGTGTACGAGGTGTGAGGTGTGTGTTTATATTATGCAGTGGTGGATGTATGCGTGAGTTAATGAATAAATGAATAATTATAAGCGTAGGGTACACACACACACACACACACACACACACACACACACATATCTGGCTCAGAATTGAGTGGGTGATGTGCGTGTTTATACACACACAAGAGTAAACACATGGTACGTATACATAGTTTATAAATAAATATATATATATATATATATATATATATATATATATATATATATATATATATATATATATATATATATATATATATATTCCTATAAGTCCACGGGGAAAATGAAACACAAAAAGTTCCCAAGTGCACTTTCGCGTAATAATCACATCATCAGGGGAGACACAAGAGAGAAATATAGGGGAAGGTAGTTGAAGTGTGAAGTGAAGGTTATGATTTTTACCTCAAATTGAGGACTGGCAGTTGGTTATGAAATGGTTTGGGTGGGAGACTTGAAAGCTGAGCGTGTTCAGAGAAGACTGTAATTGGAGTTTCATTTTTTCTCTTTCGTTGTATACAAGTGCTGAATGAACGCGGTTGTCAGACACTTGACCCTTCTAAGTCCTCTGGTCTTTCATGGTTAGCAGCTCTTCGTCATATTTGATTTTGATATGATACATGACTGGAAAGGTGAGGCGTAGTTTAGGGTGGAGCAGACGATCTGGGTTAAGAAGACAATGAGGGATTCTCTATACCTGCCATTCAAGTGTTTCTGAGGTCGCTGACTTTGTTTGGCCTTTGTGATGATGTCTGCACTATGGCAAATGGCCTACATATACGAGGGTCGTATATGATGCCCAATATATAAGTGGAATTGGGTCCAATGGCGGTGGTGGACCAATCAGGGTCATGGGAAGTCGCCATGCTGAACGAGGGGTAAAATGACCCTTCATCATTCACAGTAATTGGCTATTACTCATAGAGAGGAGGGGAAGTGAAGGGGGAGAGGGGGGGAGAAATATATATACCTCCCCCGGCACACCAGAATCATCAAAACACACGTTCGTATCCAGAGCAGTTCCATCTTCGAGGTAATAGTGTGGGGAGACGCCCCATTTGACATCAGGGATGGGTAAAAGATTATTCTGCATATATATATATATATATATATATATAGTCTTGGAAGAGTATCTTAAAGGTAAGGTCTGGACTCCAATTATATATACAGATTTCTCTCTCACAGAAGGTAACCTCGCTTCCATTCTCTTTGATCTATGGATGCCGTACGTCTTGAAGAGAGAGGTTTGTTGTGATATAGAGACAGAGGGAGAGAGAGAGAGAGAGAGAGAGAGAGAGAGAGAGAGAGAGAGAGAGAGAGAGAGAGAGAGAGAGAGAAAATACTTATGATGAGATTTTGTGTGTGTGTGTGTGTGTGTGTGAGAGAGAGAGAGAGAGAGAGAGAGAGAGAGAGAGAGAGAGAGAGAGAGAGAGAGAGAGAGAGAGAGAGAGAGAGAGAGAGTAAAGCTCTCTCACTTTCCAGAAATTTTGACTCATTGTATCAACTCTTAGGACACGATTTGAATCGAGGGAGAGTGTGTGTGTGTGTGTGTAGTAAAAGCTTTGCGGAAGATGAAAGCCGGCAAGGCAGCAGGTTTGGATGGTATTGCAGTGGAATTTATTAAAAAAGGGGGTGACTGTATTGTTGACTGGTTGGTAAGGCTATTTAATGTATGTATGACTCATGGTGAGGTGCCTGAGGATTGGCGGAATGCTTGCATAGTGCCATTGTACAAAGGCAAAGGGGATAAGAGTGAGTGCTCAAATTACAGAGGTATAAGTTTGTTGAGTATTCCTGGTAAATTATATGGGAGGATATTGATTGAGAGGGTGAAGGCATGTACAGAGCATCAGATTGGGGAAGAGCAGTGTGGTTTCAGAAGTGGTAGAGGATGTGTGGATCAGGTGTTTGCTTTGAAGAATGTATGTGAGAAATACTTAGAAAAGCAAATGGATTTGTATGTAGCATTTATGGATCTGGAGAAGGCATATGATAGAGTTGATAGAGATGCTCTGTGGAAGGTATTAAGAATATATGGTGTGGGAGGAAAGTTGTTAGAAGCAGTGAAAAGTTTTTATCGAGGATGTAAGGCATGTGTACGTGTAGGAAGAGAGGAAAGTGATTGGTTCTCAGTGAATGTAGGTTTGCGGCAGGGGTGCGTGATGTCTCCATGGTTGTTTAATTTGTTTATGGATGGGGTTGTTAGGGAGGTAAATGCAAGATTTTTGGAAAGAGGGGCAAGTATGAAGTCTGTTGGGGATGAGAGAGCTTGGGAAGTGAGTCAGTTGTTGTTCGCTGATGATACAGCGCTGGTGGCGGATTCATGTGAGAAACTGCAGAAGCTGGTGACGGAGTTTGGTAAAGTGTGTGGAAGAAGAAAGTTAAGAGTAAATGTCAATAAGAGCAAGGTTATTAGGTACAGTAGGGTTGAGGGTCAAGTCAATTGGGAGGTGAGTTTGAATGGTGAGAGGCTGGAGGAAGTGAAGTGTTTTAGATATCTGGGAGTGGATCTGTCAGCGGATGGAACCATGGAAGCGGAAGTGGATCATAGGGTGGGGGAGGGGGCGAAAATTTTGGGAGCCTTGAAAAATGTGTGGAAGTCGAGAACATTATCCCGGAAAGCAAAAATGGGTATGTTTGAAGGAATAGTAGTTCCAACAATGTTGTATGGTTGCGAGGCGTGGGCTATGGATAGAGTTGTGCGTAGGAGGATGGATGTGCTGGAAATGAGATGTTTGAGGACAATGTGTGGTGTGAGGTGGTTTGATCGAGTAAGTAACGTAAGGGTAAGAGAGATGTGTGGAAATAAAAAGAGCGTGGTTGAGAGAGCAGAAGAGGGTGTTTTGAAGTGGTTTGGGCACATGGAGAGAATGAGTGAGGAAAGATTGACCAAGAGGATATATGTGTCGGAGGTGGAGGGAACGAGGAGAAGAGGGAGACCAAATTGGAGGTGGAAAGATGGAGTGAAAAGGATTTTGTGTGATCGGGGCCTGAACATGCAGGAGGGTGAAAGGAGGGCAAGGAATAGAGTGAATTGGAGCGATGTGGTATACAGGGGTTGACGTGCTGTCAGTGGATTGAATCAAGGCATGTGAAGCGTCTGGGGTAAACCATGGAAAGCTGTGTAGGTATGTATATTTGCGTGTGTGGACGTGTGTATGTACATGTGTATGGGGGGGGTTGGGCCATTTCTTTCGTCTGTTTCCTTGCGCTACCTCGCAAACGCGGGAGACAGCGACAAAGTATAAAAAAAAAAAAAAAAAAAATATATATATATATATATATATATATATATATATATATATATATATATATATATATATATATATATATATATATATATATATATATCGTATATTTCTAATTACATCTGACATAATTAAATACTCTTAATATCATTCGTTGAAATTAATTGAATATTTTTTGCATTAATTATTATAATTATCAATCAAGGCCTTAGTAGAATACAGGGTTAGTGTGTATGT
>NC_092228.1:45113652-45123652 GCF_036320965.1 Panulirus ornatus
TTAGGAATATAAGGAATATCAGGAATATTAGGAATAGGAATATAAGTTGGAGTTTTTTATAGTTGTCATCAATCTCTTTCTAGTTACTCTTTTGAGCACGACGGTACGACCTTTGACTACGACGATACGACCCTCAAGCACGACGATACGACCCTCAAGCACGACGGTACGACCTTTGGGTATCTTTCCACCTCCAATTTGGTCTCCCACTTCTCCTCGTTCCCTCCACCTCCGACACATATATCCTCTTGGTCAATCTTTCCTCACTCATTCTCTCCATGTGACCAAACCATTTCAAAACACCCTCTTCTGCTCTCTCAACCACGCTCTTTTTATTATCATATATATATATATATATATATATATATATATATATATATATATATATATATATATATATATATATATATGGGTATGTTTGAAGGAATAGTGGTTCCAACAATGTTGTATGGTTGCGAGGCGTGGGCTATGGATAGAGTTGTGCGCAGGAGGATGGATGTGCTGGAAATGAGATGTTTGAGGACAATGTGTGGTGTGAGGTGGTTTGATCGAGTAAGTAACGTAAGGGTAAGAGAGATGTGTGGAAATAAAAAGAGCGTGGTTGAGAGAGCAGAAGAGGGTGTTTTGAAATGGTTTGGGCACATGGAGAGAATGAGTGAGGAGAGATTGACCAAGAGGATATATGTGTCGGAGGTGGAGGGAACGAGGAGAAGAGGGAGACCAAATTGGAGGTGGAAAGATGGAGTGAAAAAGATTTTGTGTGATCGGGGCCTGAACATGCAGGAGGGTGAAAGGAGGGCAAGAAATAGAGTGAATTGGAGTCATGTGGTATACAGGGGTTGACGTGCTGTCAGTGGATTGAAGCAAGGCATGTGAAGCGTCTGGGGTAAACCATGGAAAGCTGTGTAGGTATGTGTATTTGCGTGTGTGGACGTGTGTATGTACATGTGTATGGGGGGGGGGGTTGGGCCATTTCTTTCGTCTGTTTCCTTGCGCTACCTCGCAAACGCGGGAGACAGCGACAAAGTATGAAAAAAAAAAAAAAAAAAAAAAAAATATATATATATATATATATATATATATATATATATATATATATATATATATATATATATATACCTATGAGTCCACGGGGCAAATGAAACACGATAAGTTCCCAAGTGCACTTTCGTGTAATAATCACATCATCAAAGGAGATACGAGAAAGAAATATAATTGTTTTATATATATATATATATATATATATATATATATATATATATATATATATATATATATATATATAATCCTCGCCCAATATGGCTGCCTTAGTTAATGTAATAACGTGGGAGTTGAGGCCAAAATTTCGGTAAGCCATTCAGCAATCCATCATTATGTTTGAATTAATTACATAAGTTGGCAAATTAAGGAACTTTAGCTTGTGTCTGGTATGAGATGACGACGGTACGACCCCTCGACCACCATGGTACGACCCCTCGATCACGACGGTACGACCCCTCGACCACCATGGTACGACCCCTCGATCACGACGGTACGACCCCTCGACCACCATGGTACGACCCCTCGATCACGAAGGTACGACCCCTCGATCACGACGGTACGATCCTTGAGCACGACGGTACGATCCTTGAGCACGACGGTACGATCCTTGAGCACGACGGTACGATCCTTGAGCACGACGGTACGACCCTTGAACACGACCGTACGACCCTTGAGCACGACGGTACGACCCTTGAACACGACGGTACGACCCTTGAACACGACGGTACAACCATTGAGCACGATGGTACAATCCTTGAGCACGACTGTACGACCCTCGACCACGATGGTGCGACCCTTGAGCTCGACGGTACGACCCTTAAGCACGACGGTACGACCCTTGAACACGATGGTACGACCAGTGAGCACGACGGTAAGACCCTTGAACACGACGGTACGACCCTTGAACACGATAGTACGACCAGTGAGCACGACGGTAAGACCCTTGAACACGACGGTAAGACCCTTGAACACGGCGGTACGGCCCTTGAACACGACGGTACGACCCTTGAACACAACGGTACGACCCTTGAGCACGACGGTACGACCCTTGAACACGGCGGTACGGCCCTGCAGCAATGAGAGTACAATCTCGTCAGAGAACGCACTCCAAAGGAGTCTACATTACCGTGCTACGGGAAGCAGCGCAGGCTTTAGCTATGGCAACCCTAGGTCCTGTGTAACACCAGGAATCTATCGCAGAAATTGCTCCTTAAGGTTACTACATAGATAGATAGATAGGTAGATCGATAGACAGATAGATAGATAGAGAGATAGATAAATAAATAGATAGATAGATAGATAGATAGAGCCTGATGAAAGAGAGAGAGAGAGATACCTTCTCAAAAACAAAGTTGAATGCCCTGACATCATACATACAAGTGAAGCTACCGAGAGAGAGAGAGAGAGAGAGAGAGAGAGAGAGAGAGAGAGAGAGAGAGAGAGAGAGAGAGAGTGTCGAAATCGCATCCTCAAGAATCGTGCAGGAATATATAAAGGATACGAAATGAAAACGTCCCACAATATGTTGGGAAAATATACAAAAGGAGACTGGAAAATATACGGAAATAAGTTGGAAAATATACGAAAATAAATTGGAAACTATACAAAAAGATTGGAAAATATACAAAAAGATTGGAAAATATACGAAAATAAATTGGAAACTATACAAAAAGATTGGAAAATATACAAAAAGATTGGAAAATATACGAAAATAAATTGGAAAATATACAAAAGGAGATTGGAAAATGTACAAAAAGATTGGAAAATACACGAAAATAAATTGGAAAATATACAAAAGGAGATTGGAAAATATACAAAAAGATTGGAAAATACACGAAAATAAATAGGAAAATATATAAAAGGAGATTGGAAAATATACAAAAAGATTGGAAAATACACGAAAATAAATTGGAAAATATACAAAAACATTGGACTAGAAACAAAAAGATTGGAAAATAAACTAAAATATTGGGAAATATACAAAAAAAAAATGGAAAATATACAGAAAGATTGGAAAATATTCAAAGAAATGGAAAATATACAAAAGGATTGGAAAATAGACAAGAAGAAGAAGAAAGAAAGTCGTCAAAAACACACCTTATGTTGCCAAAGTATACAGGATGGATCTAATTACCCCAAACTTGATGAAGGCGCAAGTTTTCCACTGAAGTGAGAGTATATCAGTGTGAGGAAACACGAGGCAAAGGTTAATGTTTTGGGTTTGTCTTTGGGAAGAAAATATAGAAAAGACATTATTTTATTTTTTCGACTTTTGCTTTAATGAATGTTCAATTCTGTTGCCATGGAGATAACGATTTAAGTTTTGATTAATATTTAGGACTATTTTCAACCTATGAATTCATTCAGTTGATCTAATATCATATATATATATATATATATATATATATATATATATATATATATATATATATATATATATATATATATATATATATACATACTATTTGCCATTTCACGCGTTAGCGAAGTAGCGTTAAGAACAGAGGACTGAGCTTTTGAGGGAATATGCTCACTTGGCCCGCTCCTCTGTTCCTTCTTTTGGAAAATTAAAAACGAGAGGGGAGGTTTTCCAGGCAACCCCCTCCCTCCCCTTTTAGTCGCCTTCTACGACACGCAGGGAATACGTGGCAAGTATTCTTTCTCCCCTATCCCCAGGGATATATATATATATATATATATATATATATATATATATATATATATATATATATATATATATATATATATATATATGATTATCACACGAAAATGCACTTGGGAACTTATCGTGTTTCATTTTCCCCGTGGACTCATAGGAATATAATATAATATATATATATATATATATATATATATATATATATATATATATATATATATATATATATATATATATATATATATATATATATATATATAAAACTTTGTTATAATATACACCAAGAGTAGTTTTGCAAGTCCACATATAGTAAACACGTTACCGTCTGGGACTGACACACATACTTACAGCGGTGTTTTAAATGGTTTAAATGCCGGCGTGGCCACAGCATGTTACACCTTCCTTGCACTGCCCACAAAACTGCCTGACAATTAGTTTAAATCCTTTTTTTGATTAGTTTAAAGCTTTTTTTATTAGTTTAAAGCTTTTTTTATTAGTTTAAAGCTTTTTATTAGTTTAAAGCTTTTTTATTAGTTTAAAGCTTTTTTGATTAGTTTAAAGCTTTTTTTGATTAGTTTAAAGCTTTTTTTGATTAGTTTAAAGGTTTTTTTTATTAGTTTAAAGCTTTTTTATTGGTTTAAAGCTTTTTTATTAGTTTAAAGCTTTTTTATTAGTTTAAAGCTTTTTTTTATTAGTTTAAAGCTTTTTTGATTAGTTTAAAGCTTTTTTATTGGTTTAAAGCTTTTTTGATTAGTTTAAAGCTTTTTTGATTAGTTTAAAGCTTTTTTTTATTAGTTTAAAGCTTTTTTTTATTAGTTTAAAGCTTTTTTTGATTAGTTTAAAGCTTTTTATTAGTTTAAAGCTTTTTTTTTAAATGACTGTGATAGTGAGACGTGGCTTCTGCATCGAATTCCCATGGCTTGAGTTTGGGATCTGGGCATGTGTGATTGTCGACTGGCCAATCACAGACATGCTCACTGGGGTGTAGGGAGATATAACCTTTAGCATTTGAACTGTATTTCGTGCCATTTTCTGTCTTTAAAAAAAGAAAGAAAACGGGGTGATGTGGTTGATTGATTTTCGACATGATTCGCTTGAGTACGACCACTTAACCCCTTGAGTACGACCACTTAACCCCTTGAGTACGACCACTTAACCCCTTGAGTACGGCCACTTAACCCCTTGAGTACGACCACTTAACCCCTTGAGTACGACCACTTAACCCCTTGAGTACGGTCACTTAACCCCTTGAGTACGACCACTTAACCCTTTGAGTACGACCACTGAACCCCTTGAGTACGACCACTTAACCCATTGAGTACGACCACTTAACTCCTTGAGTACGACCACTTAACCACTTGAGTACGACCATTGAACCCCTTGAATACGACCACTTAACTCCTTGAGTACGACCACTTAACCACTTGAGTACGACCATTGAACCCCTTGAATACGACCACTTGACCCCTTGAGTACGACCACTTGACCCCTTGAGTACGACCACTTAACCCCTTGAGTACGGCCACTTAACCCTTTGAGTACGACCACTTAACCCTTTGAGTACGACCACTTAACTCCTTGAGTACGACCACTTAACCCTTTGAGTACGACCATTTAACCCATTGAGTACGACCACTTAACCCTTTGAGTACGACCACTTAATCCCTTGAGTACGACCACTTAATCCCTTGAGTACGACCAATTAACCCCTTGAGCACGACCACTTAACCCCTCGAGTACGACAACTTAACCCCTCGAGTACGACCACTTAACCCCTTAAGTACGACCAGTTAACCCCTTGAGTACGACCACTTAACCCCTCGAGTACGACCACTTAACCCCTCGAGTACGACCACTTAACCCCTCGAGTGCGACCACTTAACCCCTCGAGTACGACCACTTAACCCCTTGAGTGCGACCATTTAACCCCTTGAGTACGACCACTTAACCCCTTGAGTACGACCACTTAACCCCTTGCGCACGACCAGTTAACCCCTTGAGTACGACCATTTAACCCCTTAAGTACGACCACTTAACCCCTTGAGTACGACCAGTTAACCCCTTGAGTACGACCAGTTAACCCCTTGAGTACGACCATTTAACCCCTTAAGTACGACCACTTAACCCCTTGAGTACGACCACTTAACCTCTTGAGTACGACCACTTAACCCGTCCACCGTCCCCCCCCCATACCTATTACCCAATCGCCCCCCCCCCCGTAACCCCGACCTCACACGCTTACGAACTGGCGATCGATCGACACCAAGTGACTAATAGATAGTTAAGGTAGACGCGGGGCCAGTGGAGCCATCTATCACTCACTTCAACGTATCCCGCTTTTATCCTATTCACTTCACCGTAATTGCATTAGCTACTGTCACATGACCAACAACCCCCCCCCCCCCTTCCCCCACCCCACTATGGCCGTAATTGGCAATTTGCTAGGGGGGGTGTGTGTGGGGGGGGATGGGCAAAGTTCAGACTGAACAAAAACGACATGCGAAGCGTCGGGTTAAAAAAAAAAAAAAAGGTGTTTTTTTTCTATTTTCAAACAACTAATAGATAGATAGATAGATAGATAGATAGATAGATAGATAGATAGATAGATAGATAGATAGATAGATAATGAGAGCAAAAAAGAAGTTATATTTTTGCATTGAAAATATTGGCTTTAGACCTGACACATTACTGTGAGTAGATACGAGAATTCCGTTAGTAGACACGCCACAACCACGTAAGTAGACACGCCACAACCCCGTAAGTAGACACGCCACAACCCCATTAGTAGACAAGCCACAACCCCGTAAGTAGACGTCAGGCCACAACCCCGTAAGTAGACATCATGCCACAACGCCGTAAGTAGACACGCCACAACCCCGTAAGTAGACACGCCACAACCCCGTAAGTAGACACATCACAACCCCGTAAGTAGACACGCCACAACCCCGAAAGTAGACGTCAGGCCACAACCCCGTAAGTAGACATCATGCCACAACGCCGTAAGTAGACACAACACAACCCCGTAAGTAGACAACCCACAACCCCGTAAGTAGACACATCACAACCCCGTAAGTAGACACGCCACAACCCCGTAAGTAGACGCAATACCACAGGTAGACAAGACACATCCCTCCCCCCCTCCCCCACCCCGGTAAGTAGACACACGACCAGGCTGCTGTCATGTCAGTAGACAGTAACCCCGTAACCCCACCTTTTCACGACGTGTTAAATGGCAAATCGCCTTATTGCATGTGGGGTAAATATTCACCTTGCGTGGCCCCACCGACCCCGTGGTGACACGCCGGGGTGGGAGGAGATGCACGGGGTACAGGGGGAGATGCACGGGGTACAGGGGGAGATGCACGGGGTACAGGGGGAGATGCACGGGGTACAGGGTGAGATGCACGGGGTACAGGGGGAGATGCACGGGGTACAGGGGGAGATGCACGGGGTACAGGGGGAGATGCACGGGGTACAGGAGGAGATGCACAGGGTACAGGGGGAGATGCACGGGGTACAGGGTGAGATGCACGGGGTACAGGGGGAGATGCACGGGGTACAGGGGGAGATGCACGGGGTACAGGGGGAGATGCACGGGGTACAGCGGGAGATGCACGGGGTATGAATTGTGTGTATATATATATATATATATATATATATATATATATATATATATATATATATATATATATATATATATATATATATATATGTGTGTGTGTCTGTGTGTGTGTGTGTGTGTGTATGGGTATGTATATTTGCGTGTGTGGACGTATATGTATGTATATACGTGTGTGTGTATATATATATATATATATATATATATATATATATATATATATATATATATATATATATATATATATATATTTAGGTAAGGTTGGCGCATAGAAAACGAGTTTGGGAGTTAGGCTCTAACACGTATGTTGTTTAACGTTACGCTTAACGACGTTGTAGATCGCCCGGTAATCCGTTCAACGAGGCGGCAAGTCGCCAGACGGAACGTTCAACGAGGCTGCAGATTGCCTGGTAATGCGTTCAACGAAGCTTGGCCTCGCGTATCAGGACTGCTAGGAGACTGTGGCTCGTTTAACGATCCTAATTAGAAAACTGTGCTGTGTAATCTGTCATTGATCATCGTTTAACTATCCTAATTACAAAACTATGCTTTGTAATCTGTCATTTATCATCGTTTAACGATCCTAAACAAAACTATGCTTTGTAATCTGTCATTTATCATCGTTTAACGATCCTAATTACAAAACTATGCTTTGTAATCTGTCATTTATCATCGTTTAACTATCCTAATTACAGAACTGTGCTTTGTAATCTGTCATTTAACCTCGTGTAACTATCCTAATTACAGAACTGTGCTTTGTAATCTGTCATTAATCATCGTTTAACTATCCTACTTACAAAACTGTGCTTTGTTATGTCATTTATCATCGTTTAACTATCTTGTAATGTCATTTATCATCGTTTGACTATCCTGTAATGTCATTTATCATCGTTTAACTATCCTGTAATGTCATTTATCATCGTTTAACTATCCTTTAATGTCATTTATCATCGTTTAACTATCCTTATTACAAAACTATTCATTGTAATGTCATTTATCATCTAACTCTACTCGTTATCTCTCGTTTATCATATCAAACGCCAAATGATTTTATCATTTCTTATCTAAGCGTCTTATCTCTCCGTCCACATCAACCATTTCATGATATACATCGAGTTATACACATAGCTTCCGTTTATATATCTTAATACACATTCTTCATGAAGTATAGTTTATATATTTTTCCATAAAGCAAAGTTTTTTATACCTTTCTCATTCAGGAAAGTTTGTATACTTTCCCATGAAGCAAAGTTTATATACCTTTTAAACCACGAGGCACAGTTCGCCTACTTTTTCATTACGAAATGTGTATATACGTTCCCATAAAACAAAGTTTATATTCGCTCTCTAAGAAGTAAAGTTTGTATACTTTCCCACGACGCAAACTATATACCTTAACCATGAATCAAAGTTTGCATACTTTCCCGTGACGCAAAGTTTATGAACCTTTACCATGAATCAAAGTTTATATACTTTTTCCATGACGCAAGCTATATACCTTAACCATAAATGAAAGGTTGTATACTTTTCCCATGAAGCAAAGTTCATATACATTAACCGTGAATCAAAGTTTGTATACTTTTCCCCATGACGCAAAGTATACATATACCTTTTCCCGTGAATCAAAGTTTGTATACTTTCCTCATGACGCAAATTATATATATACCTTTCCCATGAATCAAAGTTTGTATACTTTCCTCATAACGCAAAATATATATATATATATATATATATATATATATATATATACCTTTTCCCCATGAATCAAAGTTTGTATACTTTCATAACGCAAAGTATATATATATATATATATATATATATATATATATATATATATATATATATATATATATATATACCTTTTCCCGTGAATCAAAGTTTGTATACTTTCCCCCATAACGCAAAGTATATATATATATATATATATATATATATATATATATATATATATATATATATATATATATATATATATATACCTTTTCCCCATGAATCGAAGTTTGTATACTTTCATAACGCAAAGTATATATATATATATATATATATATATATATATATATATATATATATATATATATATATATATACCTTTTCCCCGTGAATCAAAGTTTGTATACTTTCCCCCATAACGCAAAGTTTATATACCTTTCTTCCGAGGCGAAGATCCATTCAGACACAAGTTTCATCATTTCTACATATTTCAAACAGACGCAGAGACAAATTATCGCGCACAGTCTCCACCCTCCTTCCTTCACTGTCATTAAAGATAATTAAATGTGATTAACGCGTTAATGATGGTAGCCACTTGGTCAAACTGGTCGCCCCCCCGTGGCTGGTAGTCTACCAGGCGCATTCCTCGAACACCTGAATCAAGAACTGAATTTATGATGGTGTGTGTTCGGTCATGGCTTTGTGATGGAGAGAGAGAGAGAGAGAGAGAGAGAGAGAGAGAGAGAGAGAGAGAGAGAGAGAGAGAGACAGACAGACAGACAGACAGAGAGTGTACAGGGTTTCTTTTTCTTACATATCAACCAGGTCGCGATTACCCACGCTAGCGAGGTAGCGCCAGGAACAGAGCAAGAAAGGATATATATATATATATATATATATATATATATATATATATATATATATATATATATATATATATATGAGTGAGGAAAGATTGACCAAGAGGATAT
>NC_092228.1:45128652-45136152 GCF_036320965.1 Panulirus ornatus
CACTTGTTCTATTACCTGTTGCTCTAGTTCTGTGAACATTGTACTTATACTTTACTGTTTACGTTTGAAGACACTTATAGTTACTATTCTAACATCCTAAGTTAGTCATGCTAACAGCTCAAGTTAGATAGACATTCTAACAGTTCAAGTTAGACATTCTGACATCTCATGTTAAGACATTCTAACAGTTCAACTTAGACATTCTAACAGCCCTGGTTAGACATTCTAACAACTCAGACATTCTAACAGCTTAAGTGTGTCATTCTAACAGTTCAACGTAGACATTCTAACAGCCCAGGTGAGACATTCTAACAACTTAGGTTAGACATTCTAACAGTTTATGTCAGTCATTGTAACAGCTCATGTTAGACATTCTAACAGCCCAGGTTAGACATTCTAACAACTCATGTCAGTCATTCTAACAGCTCATGTTAGACATTCTAACAGCTCATGTCAGACATTCTAACAACTCATGTCAGTCATTCTAACAGCTCATGTCAGTCATTCTAACAACTCATGTCAGTCATTCTAACAGCTCATGTCAGTCATTCTAACAACTCATGTCAGTCATTCTAACAGCTCATGTCAGTCATTCTAACAACTCATGTCAGTCATTCTAACAGCTCATGTCAGTCATTCTAACAACTCATGTCAGTCATTCTAACAGCTCATGTCAGACATTCTAACAACTCATGTCAGACATTCTAACAGCTCATGTCAGACATTCTAACAACTCATGTCAGACATTCTAACAGCTCATGTCAGACAGTCTAACAACTCATGTCAGACATTCTAACAGCTCATGTCAGACAGTCTAACAACTCATGTCAGACATTCTAACAGCTCATGTCAGACAGTCTAACAACTCATGTCAGTCATTCTAACAGTTCATGTTAGACATTCTAACAGCTCAGGTTTAAAGCCCTGACCTTTAACTATATATCCCAGGGAGTTCAATGCCAAAAGGTCCCGCTTCTGGATATATATCGCTCCAAAAAATATTGTAGGCTTCACTCTCTCTCTCTCTCTCTCTCTCTCTCTCTCTCTCTCTCTCTCTCTCTCTCTCTCTCTCTCGGGACAGACTGTATTTTAAGATCCTGCGGAAGCTCCAGCTTTAAGCTTTCTACCCCCACCCCCCCACCCCAACCCCCCTCCACAACATCACACACACACAAGAGAGAGAGAGAGAGAGAGAGAGAGAGAGAGAGAGAGAGAGAGAGAGAGAGAGAGAGAGAGGTGGGAAAATCTTCGGTCAGGCTTTCAACTTTTAGCGCCTCCTTCCCTTCCCTGATTCCCAATGAACAGACGTCTAGGTGGACGATTGTGTGTGTGTGTGTGTGTGTGGGTCTTCCCCCCTCCCTCGGGGTTCGAACCCAGCCAATGGCGATTCGCGGTCAGTTAAGCTGACCACAAACACTACGATAGCACAACTGATTTTTTTTTTTTTTTGTTTCTCTCGTATGTTTTGCAGTTCGAGGCACTAAACACACTTTGACTACTGTGTATTGCTGTTAATTTTTGTAACCCCCTTTTATCGTACGACCGCAAGGTAATGGGACGACCCTTGTACGCATTGGTGTAACGTCCGGGTGTGATACCCTGACCTTTGACCCCGACCTGAAAGGGTGAGGTCAGGGACTAGGACTTCAGTGTCTATCGAAAGTCATACCGACGTGTTATAAGGGTCGTATACCGTCGTGCTCAAGGGTCGTACCGTCGTGTTCAAGGGTTGTACCATCGTGCTCAGGGGTCGTGCCGTCGTGCTCAAGGGTCGTACCGTCGTGTTCAAGGGTCGTAACGTCGTGATCAAGGGTCGTACCGTCGTGTTCAAGGGTCGTACGATAGTGCTCAAGGGTCGTACCGTCGTGCTCAAGGGTTGTACCGTCGTGCTCAACGGTCGCACCGTCGTGCTCAAAGGTCGTACCGCCCTGTTCAAGGGTCGTACCGTCGTGCTCAAGGGTCGTACCGCCGTGCTCACGGGTCGTCCTCACGTGCACAAGGCCCGCACCGTCGTGCACAGAGGGTCGTACTAACAGGCCTAAGGCTCGGACCGTCGTGCACAAGGGGTCGTACCGTCGTTCACAGGAGAGAAGAGAGGGGAGGGGAGGTGGGGTCGTACATTCGACGACCATGGTTATAATATGGACGTGTGGACGAAGGCTGAACATTTGTACCAAGGTTCGTTCTCTGGGTCGACAAAATACCACACATGGAAGTAATTAGAATGTAAGTGTGGCAACACAAAGTGTTCGCCAAGTACCCGGAGCTCCTTGGTTAATTCATGGTTCATGCTGTATTGAAAGACCTGAATATCATTCATCCAGGCACAGCTTCAAAGTATATATATATATATATATATATATATATATATATATATATATATATATATATATATATATATATATATATACATATATATATATATGTTTTGGACAATCACACATTTACCCAATGGCGTCCTAGCTTCGTCTCTTCGTTGTATATCAACTGACTGTTATATTTCTCTCTTGTGTCTCCCCTGATGATGTGATTATAACACGAAAGTGCACTTGGCAACTTATCGTGTTTCATTTTCCCCCGTGGACTCATACGGATATATATATATATATATATATATATATATATATATATATATATATATATATATATATATATATATATATATATATATATATATTCAGGTGTTACCGGATCCCGTCTGCATGTGCCGACACTCAAGGTGTACATTTGTACAATGTCTGCACTCCTGTGTGTGTACACACACACACACACACACACACACACACACACACACACACATCCCAGCCTATTCAGGTTCTGAGGGGGTCAACAACTTCGCTCCGGATTCGACTCCTTGTGGGCCCGACCACGAGCCGGACCCGTGCTGACGCATGGTCAGTAACGCCAACCACCACTACGCCCCGAAGTAAGAGGAACAAAATCGCATCACAACAAGAGACAGCTAAGGACCACGCAAGCCTTCCTGGTGTGTGGGAATCTCATCTTAAACGACTAGGCACGGGGGAGGGGGATGTTATAGCACTGTTTACAGCCATGACTCGACAGCGAGACGCTCAAGGATGAGGTGGGCGACGGCGTCATACCTGGACGGACACAAAAGTGTGTGTCCCCCTCCCGCTCACGAGGAGGAGGAGGAGGAGGAGGAGGAGGAGGAGGAGGAGGAGGAGGAGGAGAAGGAGGAGGAGGAGGAGGAGGAGGAGGAAGAGGAGGAGGAGAAGGAGGAGGAGAAGGAGGAGGAGGAGGAGAAGGAGAAGGAGGAGGAGGAGGAGGAGGAGGAGGAGAAGGAGAAGGAGGAGGAGGAGGAGGAGGTCGTCCACCTTCCCCCGTCGTCCGCCACGTCGTGAGACAGCGAAGACAGACGCTGGCGCACGTACGGTCGTCGTCTGCAGGTGGGGGGGGTGGTGGGTGCACCAGGTTCCCAGCTCCAGCGTCTATTCCTGTGGGCGAACTTTTCCAAAAGTGAGACTTGAGTTGTGAGCCTCGACGTGGAGTTTGACTGGTCTGGCACCACCAGAGAAATGAAAAGGAATGTTGGACAAAGAGCTGAGGGAAGCTCATTCCTGCGGGATGTGCTGTCACTGGATTGAACCAGGGCATGTGAAGCGTCCTGGGGTAAACCATAGAAAGGTCTGTGGGCCCTGGATGTGGAAAGGGAGCTGTGGTTTCGGTGCATTATTCTGGATGTGGAAAGGGAGCTGTGGTTTCGGTGCATTATTCTGGATGTGGAAAGGGAGCTGTGGTTTCGGTGCATTATTCTGGATGTGGAAAGGCAGCTGTGGTTTCGGTGCATTATTCTGGATGTGGAAAGGGAGCTGTGGTTTCGGTGCATTACACATGACAGATAGAGACTCTGAGTTTGAACGAATGAGGCTTCGTTTGTCTGTTATCCCGGCGCTGCCTCGCTGAAGCAGGGGGTGGCGATGGTGTTTTCCTGTGAGGCGGGGTGGCGCCAGGAATGGATGAAGGCAGGCAAGTATCAATATGTACACGTGAATGTATGTAATGTCCGCGTACGTGTATGTATATGCATGTATATATTGACATGTACATACATATGTGCGTATGTATGTGGGCGTATATATATATATATATATATATATATATATATGATGGACAGTAGCGAAAGCCAACCCACCTGAAATTCATGCATAGACGACTTAAACCTATTCGGGTAAAATTGTTCTCAGAACTCGATATAAAATCTGATGGAAACTGAGATTGAGAGTTGAGAGTTGTATGATAGTATTGCCTCTGGTTTTACCGCAGATAATAATACACTGGAAACCTAAATCATCTATGATATATATATATATATATATATATATATATATATATATATATATATATATATATATATATATATATATATATATAAATATATATATATATATATATATATATATATATATATATATATATATATATATATATTTTTCTTTTTCTTTTAAACTATTCGCCATTTCCCGCATTAGCGAGGTAGCGTTAAGAACAGAGGACTGGGCCTTTTTTGGAATATCCTCACCTGGCCCCCTCTGTTCCTTCTTTTGGAAAATTAAAAAAAAAAAAAAAAAAGACGAGAGGGGAGGATTTCCAGCCCCCCGCTCCCTCCCCTTTTAGTCGCCTTCTACGACACGCAGGGAATACGTGGGAAGTATTCTTAATCCCCCATGAGGGTTTAAACTACGAGACAAACCCTTAATAGACGTGTAACTAGCAAGACCACACAAGCCTGGAGAGGCCTAATTAACCCCCAGTGACCTGTTACCTTAGAGAATTACTTTCTTGAACAATTACACCAGCTCTTGTGTGAGCTTGTCACCTGGGACAGTCTATCTACAAGTACCTTTTTCATTTCTGGATTACTTTAATTACAAAACCTCACGAATATATATGTTGGGGATGAGAGAGCTTGGGAAGTGAGTCAGTTGTTGTTCGCTGATGACACAGCGCTGGTGGCTGATTCATGTGTGAAACTGCAGAAGCTGGTGACTGAGTTTGGTAAAGTGTGTGGAAGAAGAAAGTTAAGAGTAAATGTGAATAAGAGCAAGGTTATTAGGTACAGTAGGGTTGAGGGTCAAGTCAATTGGGAGGTGAGTTTGAATGGAGAAAAACTGGAGGAAGTGAAGTGTTTTAGATATCTGGGAGTGGATCTGGCAGTGGATGGAACCATGGAAGCGGAAGTGGATCATAGGGTGGGGGAGGGGGCGAAAATTCTGGGGGCCTTGAAGAATGTGTGGAAGTCGAGAACATTATCTCGGAAAGCAAAAATGGGTATGTTTGAAGGAATAGTGGTTCCGACAATGTTGTATGGTTGCGAGGCGTGGGCTATGGATAGAGTTGTGCGCAGGAGGATGGATGTGCTGGAAATGAGATGTTTGAGGACAATGTGTGGTGTGAGGTGGTTTGATCGAGTGAGTAACGTAAGGGTAAGAGAGATGTGTGGAAATAAAAAGAGCGTGGTTGAGAGAGCAGAAGAGGGTGTTTTGAAGTGGTTTGGGCACATGGAGAGGATGAGTGAGGAAAGATTGACCAAGAGGATATATGTGTCGGAGGTGGAGGGAACAAGGAGAAGAGGGAGACCAAATTGGAGGTGGAAAGATGGAGTGAAAAAGATTTTGTGTGATCGGGGCCTGAACATGCAGGAGGGTGAAAGGAGGGCAAGGAACAGAGTGAATTGGAGCGATGTGGTATACCGGGGCTGTCGTGCTGTCAGTGGATTGAATCAAGGCATGTGAAGCGTCTGGGGTAAACCATGGAAAGCTGTGTAGGTATGTATATTTGCGTGTGTGGACGTATGTATATACATGTGTATGGGGGGGGGGGGCATTTCTTTCGTCTGTTTCCTTGCGCTACCTCGCAAACGCGGGAGACAGCGACAAAGTATAAAAAAAAAAAAAAAAAATATGTATATATATATATATATATATATATATATATATAGATAGATAGATAGATAGATAGATAGATAGATAGATAGATAGATAGATACAGACAGATAGACAGATAGATAGATATAGACATAGATATAGACAAACAGATATACAGATAAATAGATGGATATAGATAGATAGACATTATTCGTAATTCTTGCCCTCGTTCTTTAGCATTTTAAACGCTACATTAGTATTTATTTCCCCTGAGAATTCCCTGTGATTTCACAAATGCAATCTCTCAATTGTTGGAGAATATGATGCAGGGGGAACATGGCCGGTATTCCAGCTGTGTGTGTGGGACGATAACTGGTCTCATCTTTAGTGAAAAATAATAATAACAATAATGACAATAATAATAATAATGATAATCATCATCATGAAAATAATAATAATAATAATAATAATAATAATAATAATAATGATAATAATAATAATAATAATAAAAACAATAATAATGATAATAATAATAATAATAATAATAATAATAATGATAATAATAATAATAATAATAATAATAATAATAATAATGATAATAATAATAATAATAATAATAATAATAATAATAATAATAATGATAATTTTTTTTTTTTTCTTTTTTGCTTTGTCGCTGTCTCCCGCGTTTGCGAGGTAGCGCAAGGAAACAGACGAAAGAAATGGCCCAACCCACCCCCATACACATGTATATACATACGTCCACACACGCAAATATACATACCTACACAGCTTTCCATGGTTTACCCCAGACGCTTCACATGCCCTGATTCAATCCACCGACAGCACGTCAACCCCGGTATACCACATCGATCCAATTCACTCTATTCCTTGCCCTCCTTTCACCCTCCTGCATGTTCAGGCCCCGATCACACAAAATCTTTTTCACTCCATCTTTCCACCTCCAATTTGGTCTCCCTCTTCTCCTCGTTCCCTCCACCTCCGACACATATATCCTCTTGGTCAATCTTTCCTCGCTCATTCTCTCCATGTGCCCAAACCACTTCAAAACACCCTCTTCTGCTCTCTCAACCACGCTCTTCTTATTTCCACACATCTCTCTTACCCTTACGTTACTTACTCGATCAAACCACCTCACACCACACATTGTCCTCAAACATCTCATTTCCAGCACATCCATCCTCCTGCGCACCACTCTATCCATAGCCCACGCCTCGCAACCATACAACATTGTTGGAACCACTATTCCTTCAAACATACCCATTTTTGCTTTCCGAGATAATGTTCTCGACTTCCACACATTCTTCAAGGCTCCCAGAATTTTCGCCCCCTCCCCCACCCTATGATCCACTTCCGCTTCCATGGTTCTATCCGCTGCCAGATCCACTCCCAGATATCTAAAACACTTCACTTCCTCCAGTTTTTCTCCATTCAAACTCACCTCCCAATTGACTTGACCCTCAACCCTACTGTACCTAATAACCTTGCTCTTATTCACATTTACTCTTAACTTTCTTCTTTCACACACTTTACCAAACTCAGTCACCAGCTTCTGCAGTTTCTCACATGAATCAGCCACCAGCGCTGTATCATC
>NC_092228.1:45153652-45173652 GCF_036320965.1 Panulirus ornatus
AACCACTTTTCCCTTCAAACATATATATATATATATATATATATATAATATATATATATATATATATATATATATATATAATATATATATATATATACAGAGCATCAGATTGGGGAAGAGCAGTGTGGTTTCAGAAGTGGAAGAGGATGTGTGGATCAGGTGTTTGCTTTGAAGAATGTATGTGAGAAATACTTAGAAAAGCAAATGGATTTGTATGTAGCATTTATGGATCTGGAGAGGCATATGATAGAGTTGATAGAGATGCTCTGTGGAAGGTATTAAGAATATATGGTGTGGGAGGCAAGTTGTTAGAAGCAGTGAAAAGTTTTTATCGACGATGTAAGGCATGTGGACGTGTAGGAAGAGAGGAAAGTGATTGGTTCTCAGTGAATGTAGGTTTGCGGCAGGGGTGTGTGATGTCTCCATGGTTGTTTAATTTGTTTATGGATGGGGTTGTTAGGGAGGTGAATGCAAGAGTTTTGGAAAGAGGGGCAAGGATGAAGTCTGTTGGGGATGAGAGAGCTTGGGAAGTGAGTCAGTTGTTGTTCGCTGATGATACAGCGCTGGTGGCTGATTCATGTGAGAAACTGCAGAAGCTGGTGACTGAGTTTGGTAAAGTGTGTGAAAGAAGAAAGTTAAGAGTAAATGTGAATAAGAGCAAGGTTATTAGGTACAGTAGGGTTGAGGGTCAAGTCAATTGGGAGGTGAGTTTGAATGGCGAAAAACTGGAGGAGGTGAAGTGTTTTAGATATCTGGGAGTGGATCTGGCAGCGGATGGAAACATGGAAGCAGAAGTGGATCATAGGGTGGGGGAGTTGGCGAAAATTCTGAGAGCCTTGAAGAATGTGTGGAAGTCGAGAACATTATCTCGGAAAGCAAAAATGGGTATGTTGAAGGAATAGTGGTTCCAACAATGTTGTATGGTTGCGAGGCGTGGACTATGGATAGAGTTGTGCGCAGGAGGATGGATGTGCTGGAAATGAGATGTTTGAGGACAATGTGTGGTGTGAGGTGGTTTGATCGAGTAAGTAACGTAAGGGTAAGAGAGATGTGTGGAAATAAAAAGAGCGTGGTTGAGAGAGCAGAAGAGGGTGTTTTGAAATGGTTTGGTCACATGGAGAGAATGAGTGAGGAAAGATTGACCAAGAGGATATATGTGTCGGAGGTGGAGGGAACGAGGAGAAGAGGGAAACCAAATTGGAGGTGGAAAGATGGAGTGAAAAAGATTTTGTGTAATCGGGGCCTGAACATGCAGGAGGGTGAAAGGAGGGCAAGGAATAGAGTGAATTGGAGCGATGTGGTATACCGGGGTTGACGTGCTGTCACTGGATTGAATCAAGGCATGTGAAGCGTCTGGGGTAACCATGGAAAGCTGTGTAGGTATGTATATTTACGTGTGTGGACGTATGTATATACATGTGTATGGGGGTGGGTTGGGCCATTTCTTTCGTCTGTTTCCGTGCGCTACCTCGCAAACGCGAGAGACAGCGGCAAAAAAAAAAAAAAAAAAAAAAAAAAAAAAAAAAAAAAAAAATATATATATATATATATATATATATATATATATATATATATATTATATATATATATATATATATATATATATATATATGAGTCCATGGGGAAAATGACACACGAAAAGTTCCCAATTGCACTTTCGTGTAATAATCACATCATCAGGGGAGACACAAGAGAGAAATAAACAGTCAGTTGATATACAACGAAGAGACGTTAGCTAGGACGCCATTTGGTAAACAAGTGATTGTCCAAGACAGACAATCGCATGTTTACCAAATGGCGTCCTCTAGCTTCGTCTCTTCGTTGTATATCAACTGACTGTTATATTTCTTCTTGTGTCTCCCCTGATGATGTGATTATGACACGAAAGTGCATTGGGAACTTATCGTGTTTCATTTTCCCAGTGGACTCATAGAAATATATATATATATATATATATATATATATATATATATATATATATATATATATATATATATATATATATATATATCCTATACGTGACTGTTCTATAACTATCCGAATTATGGAATTGGAAATTCGCATCACGTTTTCTAAAGACTGTGATATCGCTCCCCCGTTAATTGGGTCGTGGAAAAGGGATTAATCGGTAATCCCCTTCCAGATAAAATCCCATTACAACGTTTTCTTTTTTTTTCTTCCTTTTTTCTTTGTATTTTTGTCTTTTCTGTTTTAGTTCGGTTTTTATATCCGAAATAAAAAGAGAAAAGCACGCACTATGCATTTAAACGGTCTTCATAAGAGAAAATGACGTCGTCTTCTTTTCTGGCCGATAATTTTTATTATTTACAAAATCACTCAGTCACAGACGATTGAAAAGCTGTTTTCATAATCATATTCCTTGCCTAGCTGTCTAAATCAAGAGAAAACATTCATTTGTTCGCCAGAATCACAATCATATACACAGTAATTCAAATAATACAAATTTCGCTGTAAATGCATATATATATATATATATATATATATATATATATATATATATATATTATATATATATATATATATAGAGTGAAAAAGATTGAGTGGTTTGGGCTTCAATATGCAGGAGGGTGAAAGGCGTGCGCGGGATAGAGTTGGAACCACGTGGTATAACGGGGTCGACGTGCTGTCAATGGATTGAACCAGGGCATGTGAAGCGTCTGGAGTAAACCATGGAAGGTTTTGTGGGGCTTGGATGTGGAAAGGGAGCTGTGGTTTCGGCGCATTACACATGACTAGCTAGCTAGAGACTGAGTGTGATTAAATTCAGTAATTATAATCAGTGTAATGTGACGGGGGTAAAAATTACATTATGGGGGCGATAATTACATTAAAAGTGATCATGGACTGCAGGGGAAGAGATGAACTAAAGTCAATAGAAATGAATCATTGCAAGAAAAAAAATAAAAAGAGGTGGGAAGTGAGGGGGGGTCACATATAGTGAATTCCAACAGTAACCACAAATATATTGTCACTGTTCAGTATGAGGAACGGTGAAGCATACCCATGGAATTAGCAGCGTACATGTGAAATATGTATCTACACAAACACACACACACACACACACACACACACACACACACACACACACACACACACACATACACACACTCGTACACACATATCATATATATATATATATATATATATATATATATATATATATATATATATATATATATATATATATATATATATATATATATATTGCTTTGTCGCTGTCTCCCGCGTTAGCGAGGTAGCGCAAGGAAACAGACGCATATACACATGTATATACATACACGTCCACACACGCAAATATACATCTCAACGTATACACATATATATACACACAGACATATACATATATACACATGTACATAATTCATACTGTCTGCCTATATTCATTCCCATCGCCACCCTCCCACACATGAAATAACAACCCCCTCCCCCCTCATGTGCGCGAGGTAGCGCTAGGAAAGACAACAAAGGCCACATTCGTTCACACTCAGTCTCTAGCTGTCATGTAATAATGCACCGAAACCACAGCTCCCTTTCCACATCCAGGCCCCACACAACTTTCCATGGTTTACCCCAGACGCTTCACATGCCCTGGTTCAATCCACTGACAGCACGTCGACCCCGGTATACCACATCGTTCCAATTCAATCTATTCCTTGCACGCCTTTCACCCTCCTGCATGTTCAGGCCCCGATCACTCAAAATCTTTTCCACTCCATCTTTCCACCTCCAATTTGGTCTCCCACTTCTCCTCGTTCCCTCCACATATATATCCTCTTGGTCAATCTTTCCTCACCCATTCTCTCCATGTGACCAAACCATTTCAAAACACCCTCTTCTGCTCTCTCAACCACGCTCTTTTTATTACCACACATCTCTCTTACCCTCACATTACTTACTCGATCAAACCACCTCACACCACATATTGTCCTCAAACATCTCATTTCCAGCACATCCACCCTCCTGCGCACAACTCTATCCATAGCCCACGCCTCGCAACCATACAACATTGTTGGAACCGCTATTCCTTCAAACATACCCATTTTTGCTTTCCGAGATAATGTTCTCGACTTCCAAACATTCTTCAAGGCTCCCAGAATTTTCGCCCCCTCCCCCACCCTATGATTCACTTCGCTTCCATGGTTCCATCCGCTGCTAAGTCCACTCTCAGATATCTAAAACACTTCACTTCCTCCAGTTTTTCTCCATTCAAACTTACCTCCCAATTGACTTGACCCTCAACCCTACTGTACCTAATAACCTTGCTCTTATTCACATTTACTCTTAACTTTCTTCTTTCACACACTTTACCAAACTCAGTAACCAGCTTCTGCAGTTTCTCACACGAAACAGCCACCAGCGCTGTATCATCAGCGAACAACAACTGACTCACTTCCCAAGCTCTCTCATCCATAACAGACTGCATACTTGCCCCTCTTTCCAAAACCCTTGCATTCACCTCCCTAACAACCCCATCCATAAACAAATTAAACAACCATGGAGACATCACACACCCCTGCCGCAAACCTACATTCACTGAGAACCAATCACTTTCCTCTCTTCCTACACGTACACATGCCTTACATCCTCGATAAAAACTTTTCACTGCTTCTAACAACTTGCCTCCCACAACATATATTCTTAATACCTTCCACAGAGCATCTCTATCAACTCTATCATATGCCTTCTCCAGATCCATAAATGCTACATACAAATCCATTTGCTTTTCTAAGTATTTCTCACATACATTCTTCAAAGCAAACACCTGATCCACACATCCTCTACCACTTCTGAAACCACACTGCTCTTCCCCAATCTGATGCTCTGTACATGCCTTCACCCTCTCAATCAATACCCTCCCATACAACTTACCAGGAATACTCAACAAACTTATACCTCTGGAATTTGAGCACTCACTCTTATCCCCTTTGCCTTTGTACAATGGCACTATGCAAGCATTCCGCCAATCCTCAGGCACCTCACCATGAATCATATATACATTAAATAACCTTACCAACCAGTCAACAATACAGTCACCCCCTTTTTTAATAAATTCCGCTGCAATACCATCCAAACCCGCTGCCTTGCCGGCTTTCATCTACCGCAAAGCTTTTACTACCTCTTCTCTGTTTACTAAATCATCCTCCCTAACTCTCTCACTTTGCACACCACCTCGACCAAAACACCCTATATCTGCCACTCTATCATCAAACACATTCAACAAACTTCAAAAATACTCACTCCATCTCCTTCTCACATCACCTCCCCATTTGCCCAATTCACTGAAGTTCCCATTTGTTCCCTTGTCTTACGCACTTTATTTACCTCCTTCCAAAACATCTTTTTATTCTCCCTAAAATTTAATGATACTCTCTCGACCCCAACTCTCATTTGCCCTCTTTTTCACCTCTTGCACCTTTCTCTTGACCTCCTGCCTCTTTATCTTATACATCTCTCACTCATGTGCATTATTTCCTTGCAAAAATCGTCTAAATGCCTCTCTCTTCCCTTTCACTAATAATCTTACTTCTTCATCCCACCACTCATTACCCTTTCTAATCTGCCCACCTCCCACGCTTCTCATGCCACAAGCATCTTTTGCGCAAGCCATCACTGCTTCCCTAAATACATACCATTCCTCCCCCAATCCCCTTACCTCCTTTATTCTCACCTTTTTCCATTCTGTACTCAGTCTCTCCAGGTACTTCCTCACACAAGTCTCCTTCCCAAGCTCACTTACTCTCACCACTCTCTTCACCCCAACATTCACTCTTCTCTTCTGAAAACCCATACAAATCTTCACCTTAGCCTCCACAAGATAATGATCAGACATCCCTCCAGTTGCACCTCTCAGCACATTAACATCCAATATATATATATATATATATAAAATATATATATATATATATATATATATATATATTTTTTTTTTTTTTTTTTTTTTTTGCTTTGTCGCTGTCTCCCGCGTTAGCGAGGTAGCGCAAGGAAACAGACGAAAGAAATGGCCCAACCCACCCCCATACACATGTATATACATACGTCCACACACGCAAATATACATACCTACACAGCTTTCCATGGTTTACCCCAGACGCTTCACATGCCTTGATTCAATCCACTGACAGCACGTCAACCCCGGTATACCACATCGCTCCAATTCACTCTATTCCTTGCCCTCCTTTCACCCTCCTGCATGTTCAGGCCCCGATCACACAAAATCTTTTTCACTCCATCTTTCCACCTCCAATTTGGTCTCCCTCTTCTCCTCGTTCCCTCCACCTCCGACACATATATCCTCTTGGTCAATCTTTCCTCACTCATTCTCTCCATGTGACCAAACCATTTCAAAACACCCTCTTCTGCTCTCTCAACCACGCTCTTTTTATTTCCACACATCTCTCTTACCCTTACGTTACTTATTCGATCAAACCACCTCACACCACACATTGTCCTCAAACATCTCATTTCCAGCACATCCATCCTCCTGCGCACAACTCTATCCATAGTCCACGCCTCGCAACCATACAACATTGTTGGAACCACTATTCCTTCAACTATACCCATTTTTGCTTTCCGAGATAATGTTCTCGACTTCCACACATTCTTCAAGGCTCCCAGAATTTTCGCCCCCTCCCCCACCCTATGATCCACTTCCGCTTCCATGTTTCCATCCGCTGCCAGATCCACTCCCAGATATCTAAAACACTTCACTTCCTCCAGTTTTTCTCTATTCAAACTCACCTCCCAATTGACTTGACCCTCAACCCTACTGTACCTAATAACCTTGCTCTTATTCACATTTACTCTTAACTTTCTTCTTCCACACACTTTACCAAACTCAGTCACCAGCTTCTGCAGTTTCTCACATGAATCAGTCACCAGCGCTGTATCATCAGCGAACAACAACTGACTCACTTCCCAAGCTCTCTCATCCCCAACTGGCAGTTAAAGTCTGGCAACCGCTCATTAAACAAGTTGATTGCTCATACTCCAATTAGGTCATAAAACACTTGACAACTTGCCGACTTCATTTTCCATAGGGGGGAGGGGGTTTCTCCCCCCCCCCCCCCCCCGGGATGTCATCAAGGAAGAGGACGTCCAAGCCTACAATTGGTGATTAGGGTAATTAGTTACCGCAAATGAGGCGCGAGGTAACCCATCCCCCTTTCATTAAGACGGGCTAAATGACACCCCACCCCCACCCCCAGGGTGGTTACCCACCTGTTGTGTGTGTGTGTCGAGAACATATCAGCGCATACCTCGACATACCCAGTTCAAATGCAGGGGGAGGAGGAGGGGAAGTGTAGAATTGGGAAAGGCCTATTACAACGCTTCGGTAACTTCCAATTCACAGCGTATTACGCCCTGTTCACTTCCGCGTATCGATCCCCCGGCGCAAACGCATCATTTAGGTCAAAATGTCCCTAGAATTGATCTGGGTTAGTGGGAATATACAGCGAGGCAGTAAAAGACCACCTGAGTATTACCTTTTCAACTTAGAATACTACCATTACCAGTAACAGATTACCTGGTCCCGATACGCACTCACCCTCTCTCGAAGCCAAGAAGCAAATTGGACGAAGGAATTTTCATTCTTGTAATGTGATCAAAAACACACATTCGCTTGTTTTCCAAGTTGTTGAATAAAACTATCTATTGGTCTATCGTGGTATAACGTAGTATGGGGGTATACTGTTGATGGTATGACGTAGTATGGGGTATACTGTTGACTTGACCAGTTCAAAACGAGCAGTTGAAAGACAAGGTAGTTTGAGGTCAATTGTTAAGCAGGCCAATTCAATACAAACTGGTGCATGTGGTCATTCAAAGTTAACTGCTGAATTGGATAGATTGAAATTACACCGTTGGATACACGAGTTGAGAATAAATCCTAGAATACATTAAGATCAAAGTAAATCTAGAATACATTACGATCAAACTAAACCTCTGAATACATTAAGATCAAAGTGAATCTCAGAATACATTCAAAGTATACCCTCGAATACATCCAGCCCAAAGTAATCCTAGAATACATTCAAAGTATACCCTCGAATACATCCAGCTCAAAGTAATCCTCGAATACATTCAAAGTCATTCTTGTAATACACCAAAGTAAAACCAATTAATCCACTTGTTCTTCCGGGGCAAAGTCATCGCAAGGCTCCGGTTCAAAGCAACGAATACATCAGTTCAGGAATACAGTAGTGAATACAATCCGCTTCAGAATACATCCGATGCGTTCACATCTCCCCACAACAGTTGTGGGAAAGTATTAATAATAATAATAATAACCGTGAAGTTCTTACAGACGCTGTCTGGTGTGGTGGTGGCTGGCTGCTGAGTGAGTTGCGAAGGCTTTTAACTGGATGAGAAATATAGATCAAAGCTAAATTATTCAAGTTGAAAAGCCACACACACACACACACACACACACACTTCATCGAGCGTCCTAGCTTCGTCTCTTCGTTGTATATCAACTGACGTTATATTTCACTCTTGTGTCTCCCCTGATGATGTGATTATGACACGAAAGTGCACTTGGCAACTTATCGTGTTTCATTTTCCCCCCCTTGGACTCATAGGAATATATATATATATATATATATATATATATATATATATATATATATATATATATATATATATTATTATTATTATTATTATCATTATTTTGCTTTGTCGCTGTCTCCCACGTTTGCGAGGTAGCGCAAGGAAACAGACGAAAGAAATGGCCCAACCCACCCCCATACACAATGTATATACATACACGTCCACACACGCAAATATACATACCTATACATCTCAATGTACACATATATATACACACACAGACACATACATATATACCCATGCACACAATTCACACTGTCTGCCTTTATTCATTCTCATCGCCACCTCGCCACACATGGAATACCATCCCCCTCCCCCCTCATGTGTGCGAGGTAGCACTAGGAAAAGACAACGAAGGCCCCATTCGTTCACACTCAGTCTCTAGCTGTCATGCGATAATGCCCGAAACCACAGCTCCCTTTCCACATCCAGGCCCCACACAACTTTCCATGGTTTACCCCAGACGCTTCACATGCCCTGATTCAATCAACTGACAGCACGTCAACCCCGGTGTACCACATCGATCCAATTCACTCTATTCCTTGCCCTCCTTTCACCCTCCTGCATGTTCAGGCCCCGATCACACAAAATCTTTTTCACTCCATCTTTCCACCTCCAATTTGGTCTCCCACTTCTCCTCGTTCCCTCCACCTCCGACACATACATCCTCTTGGTCAATCTTTCCTCACTCATTCTCTCCATGTGCCCAAACCATTTCAAAACACCCTCTTCTGCTCTCTCAACCACGCTCCTTTTATTTCCACACATCTCTCTTACCCTTACATTACTTACTCCATCAAACCACCTCACACCACACATTGTCCTCAAACATCTCATTTCCAGCACATCCACCCCCCTGCGCACAACTCTATCCATAGCCCACGCCTCGCAACCATACAACATTGTTGGAACCACTATTCCTTCAAACATACCCATTTTTGCTTTCCGAGATAATGTTCTCGACTTCCACACATTCTTCAAGGCTCCCAGGATTTTCGCCCCCTCCCCCACCCTATGATTCACTTCCGCTTCCATGGTTCCATCCGCTGCCAGATCCACTCCCAGATATCTAAAACACTTTACTTCCTCCAGTTTTTCTCCATTCAAACTTACCTCCCAACTGACTTGACCCTCAACCCTACTGTACCTAATATCCTTGCTCTTATTCACATTTACTCTTAACTTTCTTCTTTCACACACTTTACCAAACTCAGTCACCAGCTTCTGCAGTTTCTCACATGAATCAGCCACCAGCGCTGTATCATCAGCGAACAACAACTGACTCACTTCCCAAGCTCTCTCATCCACAACAGACTTCATACTTGCCAGGATGAATACTTTTAAGGAGATATATTTCCAGTTTGAATTCCTTCCACTGAATTACCCACCGTGGCCTGGGTAATTAACCCCCCCTCCCTCCCCCCTCCCATGGTAGACCTGTACTTCTGTAATTCATGGGGGTGTTGTAATACCCCCCCACACCCCTACGAGGGAGTGACTGTAACCCGGTTACAGTATAAACTGTAACCCGGTTGCAGTATAAACTGTAACCCGGTTACAGTATAAACTGTAACCCGGTTACAGTATAAACTGTAACCCGGTTACAGTATATACTGTAACCCGGTTACAGTATAAACTGTAACCCGGTTACAGTATAAACTGTAACCCGGTTACAGTATAAACTGAGCGAGTCGGGGAAAGCCAAGGTCATAATATTATATTTCAACATCCTGCACTTCTTTCATATAACATTCGTATTATTAACTTCCCTCTTTTTTTTTCCCTTCTGTTCTGTTTTCATTTGTGTGATGAACGCCCGTTGCTAATTGTTTTGTTATGTCGTGTTATGATAAACATTTCCCTAATGGAATATTTCTAAATAAATCCGGTCAGGGACCAGCCCTTAAGACACTAGGCTTATATGATGTGTATATATATATATATATATATATATATATATATATATATATATATATATATATATATAAACTTATACAGGGAGAGAGAGAGAGAGAGAGAGAGAGAGAGAGAGAGAGAGAGAGAGAGAGAGAGAGAGAGAGAGACAGACAGACAGACAGACAGACAGAGAGAGAGAGAGAGAGAGAGAGAGAGAGAGAGAGAGAGAGAGAGAGAGAGAGAGAGAGACAGACAGACAGACAGACAGACAGACAGACAGAGAGGAGAGAGAGAGAGAGAGAGAGAGAGAGAGAGAGAGAGAGAGAGAGAGAGAGAGAGAGCAGTAATAGCTGTAAAAGTGGGGAGAGAGAGAGAGAGAGAGAGAGAGAGAGAGAGAGAGAGAGAGAGAGAGAGAGAGAGAGCAGTAATAGCTGTAAAAGTGGGGGGGAGAGAGAGAGAGAGTAAGAGAGAGAGAGAGAGAGAGAGAGAGAGAGAGAGAGTAAGAGAGAGAGAGAGAGAGAGAGAGACAGAGAGAGAGAGAGAGAGAGAGAGAGACAGAGAGAGAGAGAGAGAGAGAGAGAGAGAGAGAGAGAGAGAGAGAGAGAGAGAGAGAGAGAGAGAGAGAGAGAGCACAATGGCACAGCTGGGTCAAGCCAGCCCCCATTTCTAAATCTCCATCCCAGACTATCATTGGAAAAAAAAAAAATATCCCACATTCCCAACACTTCCTTATTAAATCCCATTAGGATGCACAAGCTTCCCGTTCGTTTCTAAGCTCTTCATGTCGTCCTACGAGTCTGTATGGTTCCTTTCTCATCACCATTTGGCCCCCAGACCTTCCTTCCAGAGTACTTTATACAAAAAGGGGGGACTTCCCATTCTCGTTGTGGATCACCAGAGAAGAAAAACCCCCTCAAAGACCCACCATTGTTGAAGGCATTATCAAAAGGGATGAAAAAAAAAATAATAAAGACCCCGTTTTCTTTGGTGCCGCCACGAGAGAGAATGGAAGACAACGGAGGGAGAAAGCGAAATTTTCCAAGGGGTGACTGAGTTAGAAAGGCTGACCCAGATACATGAGGAGGGGATTAATTAATAGTGGAACCAAGATTCGCGGCTACATGCCAGCTACACCAGCACACAAGACCATGTAGTCTACCTTGTAGTCATCATTTTTCTTGCCTCTAGTGGCCTTGATCTCTCTCAAGTTAACTGACTTAAAAATTGTCTTTCTCAGGCAGTCCTATTTTGATCTATCTATTCACTCATTATACTTTGTCGCTGTCTCCCGCGTTAGCGAGGTAGCGCAAGGAAACAGACGCAAGAATGGCCCAACCCACCCACATACACATGTATATACATACACGCCCACACACAGCACATATACATACCTATACATTTCAACGTATATATAAATAAACATACACAGACATATACATATATACACTTGTACATGTTCATAATTGCTGCCTTCATCCATTTCCGTCGCCACCCCGCCACACACACACACACACACACACATCTATATATATATATATATATATATATATATATATATATATATATATATATATATATATATATATATATATATATCCCGTTACGAAACTTTTCTACCTCTGTCAGCCTCTCCGAATAGACTTATCTCCCCCAAACATCCCTGATAAATATATGGGACAACGTAATCCCTTGTTGAAATACGCTTAGAATTCCGTGATGGGCAATGTATAGAGAGAGAGAGAGAGAGAGAGAGAGAGAGAGAGAGAGAGAGAGAGAGAGAGAGAGAGAGAGAGAGAGAGAGAGAGGTGGCGCACAAAGCGAAGAAACAATGATAAATGGGTTGTCATAAAGGTTCAAATTCCCCTCAGACTTCATGTACTCAGTGTTCAACGTTCCTTTGTATTCGACGCCCAATACTCACCCTTGCCCTCACGAACACAGACTTCTCCTCACACGTAACTCCTGAATGGACCCGGGACCAATGCCTTTTCATTCCACTCCTATGTATGGCTCACCTCACCTTCCGTATTTCAATGTCCATTCCCGCGTCCCGAAAGCACCCCCACTTCCCCTAGGTCCTCTCCATTGAAACCTACACTGAAACCTTTTGTCTCAACCCTATACTGCACCCGATTACCCAAATTCTGACCTACATAAAAAAAACTCTTAACTTCCTCTTTTCACACACTCTCCCAGGCTCAAACACCAGCCCCTTTATTAAGTACTGTCAACTTCCTCATTTCACACACTCTCCCAGTCTCAGACACCAACTTCTACAGTTTCTCTCTCCAGAGTCTGCTACTAAAGCCGTGTTATCTGCAAACAGCAGCGGACCTACTCCCTCATTCTTCTCCACATACACATCACACGGAAGGCCAGACCCTCGCTCCAAGACCCTTACATTCATCTTTCAGTAATAATGATAATAGTAATAATAATAATAATAATAATAATAATAATAATAATAATAATAATAATAATAATAATAATGATAATAATAATAATAATAATAATAATAATAATAATAATAATAATAATAATAATCCAGCAGGTTAAAAGCTTTTAACACACTTTAACCTCTCTCTCTCTCTCTCTCTCTCTCTCTCTCTCTCTCTCTCTCTCTCTCTCTCTCTCTCTCTCTCTCTCAGGGAAAACCATTGGACTTTGTAAAAGGTTTAGACACTGTCTTCTGATTAATCTCAACTTCTCCGCCCAGCCTTCTACAGTTTACCCTCTCGTCTTGCAAGACAAAGGGAACTTCCCGGGTCTGGTCAAGTTTATACTTGGGTCATGTGCAGAGAATTTACTTGATGGGGGTTTTGACCCCGACCTCCCTCTCTCTCTCTCTCTCTCTCTCTCTCTCTCTCTCTCTCTCTCTCTCTCTCTCTCTCTCTCTCTCTCCCCCTTGACCTGCTCGTGGGTTGGCGATGGATACGAACTGATGGTGAGTGGCTCAGTGTGGGAGCGGGTGAAGTGTGTACAAGTGTGAGTGGACGATTCCTCAAACCGTGTCAAGTGTGGTGAAGTGCTTCGAATCATTTCACACACACTTACGTGCACACCTGGATTTGTCGCAGAATTGATCCTGTATCTCACATCATTCACAAATAAGCAGAGTGGAAAGGAATTCAGCCATTCCCCTCGAGGCATCAGAATTGTCCACGTTTTTTATTCACAATACCGAATGCTTTCCTCCAAGCCATTCCTTCCCTGACCCAGTGCACCAGGCCAGAGAGCTATGTAACAGTTCTCCCACCGTTGTCCTGGTTTGTGTCCTCTGGAACCACCGGGCTAACGTCAACCAAACGAGGAATGAAGGGTAGATGGCAGTTCTTGGAAAGTCCCCCCCCTCTTCAAAATCGTGTTGTGGGACCCCGTCTATCCACCATTGGCCCATTCTTTACTAACAATGTTTCTCTCTCGGTTCAAATTAATGTCAGCTTTTAGTCCCTTCCAGTGTAGGATATGCCCAGGTTTTGACCTGTAGTTACGTGATCGTAAGCTTTCCAACTAACGCAGTAATGGTTTTCCTGTGTGAACTTTATGAGTTTTCTTCATTTTGGCTGAGGTTCGAACTATGGGCCATTTGGTTCAAATTTCACGTATGAATTTCCTCTTGTCATGACAAGGCCAATTTTACTCAGACTTGGCGAAGATGGTCCATGGGTAAGTCCCATTTCCACTGTCGTGTTTGGCACACCATAACTACCACTCAAGGTGGCCACTATGAGGGGAAACAAAAAAAAATACCTTCAAATGTCCCGAAACTTTTTATTCTTTCGTTCGACTTGCCTCAAATTTGCACTGTAACTTCGTAATGACTGATAGTTCAAAATGTACCGCTTTTTTTTTTTTTTTTTGCAAAGTACAGTTTTATTTACTTCCTTAATACCTCCCTCTTGCATATATATATATATATATATATATATATATATATATATATATATATATATATATATATATATATATATATGAAGAGAAAAAATCGAATCCTTGATTTGGCAAATTTTAAACGTCAGGGACGAGATAAAAATCCATCTTCCAGTAATTGTCATCTGAATACTAACGAAAAATTTAAATACGTGAGAAAATTTTTATGCAAAAAAAAAATTTGAAGAAGTCTGTAAGCATTTCATGACTTTCACTGGTGCCTTAGCATTTACAAACTCACGTAAAACTGTAAAAGTCTTTTGTAAAAGAAAAAATAATATATATATATATATATATATATATATATATATATATATATATACATATGTGTGTGTGTGTGTGTGTGTGTGTGTGTGTGTGTGTGTGTGTGTGTGTGTGTGTGTGTGTGTGTGTGTGTCGTGTTTATAAAGTGTGATCTCTCTCTCTCTCTCTCTCTCTCACTCTCTCTCTCTCTCTCTCTCTCTCTCTCTCTCTCTCTCTCTCTCTCTCTCTCTCTCTCTCTCCCTCCAGCCCAGCATCAAACCACCCCACACACACACAACCACGTCGTCAACAACCCCCTCCCCCCATACAACCACGTCATCAACTGCCCCACCACCCCACACACACCCCGACCTCCACAACCCCAGGAGCTGCTGGGGTTGGCCTGGAACGCCCCAGCCTCACTATTGTGTTCACCTCACGCTACCAATATTGAACGCTACACCCACTATTGACAAGCGCGCCCCCTACGGCGGTATGGGCGTGTGTGTTTGTTTATTTTCCTGTCCCTCTATCTGTGTATTTGTGCATATAAATACACTGTATATATATATATATATATATATATATATATATATATATATATATATATATATATATATATATATATATATATATATATATATATCCACGGGGAAATGAAACACAAGTTCCCTAGTGCACTTTCGTGTAATGATCATATCATCAGGGGAGAAACAAGAAAGAAACGTAACAGGACGCCATTCGGTACACAAGAGACTACCAGAATATATATATATATATATATATATATATATATATATATATATATATATATATATATATATATATATATATATATATATTTATATATATATATATATATATATATCTCATTTCCAGCACATCCATCCTCCTGCGCACAACTCTATCCATAGCCCACGCCTCGCAACCATACAACATTGTTGGAACCACTATTCCTTCAAACATACCCATTTTTGCTTTCCGAGATAATGTTCTCGACTTCCACACATTCTTCAAGGCTCCCAGAATTTTCGCCCCCCTCCCCCACCCTATGATCCACTTCCGCTTCCATGGTTCCATCCGCTGCCAGATCCACTCCCAGATATCTAAAACACTTCACTTCCTCCAGTTTTTTCCATTCAAACTCACCTCCCAATTGACTTGACCCTCAACCCTACTGTACCTAATAACCTTGCTCTTATTCACATTTACTCTTAACTTTCTTCTTTCACACACTTTACCAAATTCAGTCACCAGCTTCTGCAGTTTCTCACATGAATCAGCCACCAGCGCTGTATCATCAGCAAACAACAACTGACTCACTTCCCAAGCTCTCTCATCCCCAACAGACTTCATACTTGCCCCTCTTTCCAAAACTCTTGCATTCACCTCCCTAACAACCTCATCCATAAACAAATTAAACAACCATGGAGACATCACACACCCCTGCCGCAAACCTACATTCACTGAGAACCAATCACCTTCCTCTCTTCCTACACGTACACATGCCTTACATCCTCGATAAAAACTTTTCACTGCTTCTAACAACTTGCCTCCCACACCATATATTCTTAATACCTTCCACAGAGCATCTCTATCAACTCTATCATATGCCTTCTCCAGATCCATAAATGCTACATACAAATCCATTTGCTTTTCTAAGTATTTCTCACATACATTCTTCAAAGCAAACACCTGATCCACACATCCTGTATGGTTGCGAGGCGTGGGCTATGGATAGAGTTGTGCGCAGGAGGATGGATGTGCTGGAAATGAGATGTTTGAGGACAATGTGTGGTGTGAGGTGGTTTGATCGAGTAAGTAACGTAAGGGTAAGAGAGATGTGTGGAAATAAAAAGAGCGTGGTTGAGAGAGCAGAAGAGGGTGTTTTGAAATGGTTTGGGCACATGGAGAGAATGAGTGAGGAAAGATTGACCAAGAGGATATATGTGTCGGAGGTGGAGGGAACGAGGAGAAGAGGGAGACCAAATTGGAGGTGGAAAGATGGAGTGAAAAAGATTTTGTGTGATCGGGGCCTGAACATGCAGGAGGGTGAAAGGAGGGCAAGGAATAGAGTGAATTGGAGCGATGTGGTATACCGGGGTTGACGTGCTGTCAGTGGATTGAATCAAGGCATGTGAAGCGTCTGGGGTAAACCATGGAAAGCTGTGTAGGTATGTATATTTGCGTGTGTGGACGTATGTATATACATGTGTATGGGGGTGGGTTGGGCCATTTCTTTCGTCTGTTTCCTTGCGCTACCTCGCAAACGCGGGAGACAGCGACAAAGCAAAAAAAAAAAAAAATATATATATATACATATATAATTTGATGGAAGGATGGAGAGAAATAGATTTTGAGCGATAGGTGAAGGGCGTGTACGGAATAAGAGTAAATTGGAACGATGTGATACACTAGGGTCAAAGTGCTGTCAATAGACTGAACCTGGGCATGTGAAGCGTCCGGCTCCGGCAGCGCTCAGGGAACCAGCCGCTTCCACCGGGGCAAGACCACGGGTCAAAGTGGTGTGTTGGTATCGAAGCTGGGAGAGTGCAGAGCATCTGTGCAGGAGGTGTTCTTTGTCTTCACTGTGTTTGTTGGTTTGTAGTCATGGAGAGTGTTGGGGGATGTGTTGAATCGGTGTCTGTAATGTTGTAGGGTTAGCTGATGTCCAGGGCGTAGAGGGGGAAAGTGTGACTCGTGTCTGTCTGGGGAGTGTGGTTTCTGAAGGGGGTTTATGTCTGGTGGGGTGGTTGTTTTTAAGACTCGAATTGGAAGGAAGGTTTATTAAGTGGTTGTCAGGTTTGGTGAGTGTGTGTGTTTTTGTCAGTATTGCCTCTGCTGGGGAAGGAGGTGAGAGGATGTGAGAGTAGAAGTTACTGAAGTGTGAGGCGAAGATTGGATTTTTATTTCTGCTTCAGGGGTTTGGTGGTTAGTTAAGGATTGGTCTGGCTGGGAGGGATCTATTGCTGTTGGAAAGTACAGACTGCCGAATTTGTTGAGAGGGGAATGTATCGATAGCATCTTTCTTTTATTTTTCCATTGTGTAAATGTTGAATATTTGTGGCGGATAAGCATCCGGTGATTATTCTGAGTGCTCTGTCTTGTGTGGTTAGCAGCCTCTGCTGTTTCTATTTCTGTGAGGGCGGGAGACCAGGTAGGTGAGGCGTAGTTTAGACTGGAGCGAATGAAGTGCATGTAGAGGGGATAAAGGATTCTTTTTCAAGTCCAAATTTCATGCCAGTCAGTGTTCTGAGGCCATTTACTTTGTATTGCTTTTATATTCGTCAGTATGGAGAGTGACTGACGTGTGTATGTGTCGTGTGTGATGCCTAGAAAAGGCTGGTGTTTTGTTCGGTGGGAGCGACTGTTCATTCTGGATGGGTGGAGGGTGTGTGTTGAATCCGTTTCTGTCTGAGGTTAAAAAAAAAAAAGGAAAAAAAAGAAAATAAAGGTGACTGAAGACATGTCTCCAAAGAAACAGGTGAAGACCTTTTGATCTGGGTGAACCATTGTTCCAATTGGGTGATGAAGTCTTGCATAATCGTTGTTAATGTGGTGCCGGGGTGACGTGATGGGACTGTGTGGGTAATTGCAACATGAGACAAATGTTTCTTGAGGGGGAAAACAATTAGAGAATTTTTGAGGGTTTTTCTGTTTTCTTTTTTTTTTTTTTTAATGCGAGAAGCGTTGTGAGCGACCCTGCCATGGCGGCCGGCCCTTCCATACCCTCTCATATACCCTTCCATACCCTCTCATATGCCCTTCCATACCCTCTCATATGCCCTTCCATACCCTCTCATATACCCTTCCATACCCTCTCATATACCCTTCCATACCCTCTCATATACCCTTCTATACCCTCTCATATACCCTTCCATAGACTCATATACCCTTCCATAGACTCATATACCCTTCCATAGCCTCATATACTCTTCCATAGACTCATATACCCTTCCATAGACTCACATACCCTTCCATAGACTCATATACCCTTCCATAGACTCACATACCCTTCCATAGACTCAAATACCCTTCCATAGACTCATATACCCTTCCATAGACTCACATACCCTTCCATAGACTCATATACCCTTCCATAGACTCATATACCCTTCCATAGACTCACATACCCTTCCATAGACTCATATACCCTTCCATAGATTCATATACCCTTCCATAGACTCACATACCCTTCCATAGACTCATATACCCTTCCATAGACTCATATACCCTTCCATAGACTCATATTCCCTTCCATAGACTCATATACCCTTCCATAGACTCACATACCCTTCCATAGACTCATATACCATTCCATAGACTCATATACCCTTCCATAGACTCATATTCCCTTCCATAGACTCGTATACCCTTCCATAGCCTCATATACCCTTCCATAGACTCATATACCCTTCCATAGACTCATATACCCTTCCATAGACTCACATACCCTTCCATAGACTCATATACCCTTCCATAGACTCATATACCCTTCCATAGCCTCATATACCCTTCCATAGACTCATATACCCTTCCATAGACTCATATACCCTTCCATAGACTCATATACCCTTCCATAGACTCATATAACCTTCCATAGACTCATATACCCTTCCATAGACTCATATACCCTTCCATAGACTCATATTCCCTTCCATAGCCTCATATACCCTTCCATAGACTTATATACCCTTCCATAGACTCATATTCCCTTCCATAGCCTCATATACCCTTCCATAGACTCATATACCAGCTTCGTACCGTCCCACACCATTGCCACATCCTGCCATACCGTCCCATACTCTCCCATACCACTTCCAGTCCTACCCAGCCACTCCCATTCCCTCCAATACCATTCCATATTATTCTACAACCTCTAAATTTCTATATACCCATTCCCACAGCACCTCCTATACCCTCCTGTTCCACACGCATGTCCTTCTATAATCTATGACACCCCTTCCAGTACACCATACACTATTGTACTCTCCAGTACCCTCCCAACCTGTCACATAACCCTTCCCATTACACTTCCATTCCTTCCCAATCCACTCTCATGCCTCCCATCCCACCCTCCCATACCTTCCCATACTTTCCCATGCCATTTCTACAGCCTCCTCTCCTGTCATACCCTCCCATTCCTTCCCATCCCACTCCCAGGGTTCTCCCATACCTCTGCTGTCCCATCCCATACCCTCCCATATCACCGTCTTTCCCACGCTGCGAGGGGGGGGGGGAGCACCCAGGTAACGACCCCCCCCCCTGTTAACGGCAAACGGTCCAGGCCGCCGTTGAGGAAG